>NW_028317862.1:9466428-9620714 GCF_062004578.1 Staurois parvus
GCCCCCAGGCGGAGCGGCGGGCGCCGGACCCCCAGGCGGAGTGACAGGCACCGAGTCACCAGGCACGACAGTGGGCTCCGAGTCAACTGGCATGACCACGGGCACTGGGTCAGACATTGGATCGTCTGGCTGGACAGTGGGCATCGGGTCACCAGGCATCAGGTCATTTGGCTCGACAGCGGGCACCGCGTCATCTGGCAAGGCAGTGGGCACCAAGTCACCAGGCACGACAGTGGGCTCTGAGTCAATTGGCACAACAGCGGGCACCGGGTCATCAGGTACCGGATCGTCTGGCTCGACAGCAGGCACGGGGTCATCTGGCGCTGGCTCGTCTGGCTCGACAGCGGGCATCGGATCACCAGGCATTGGATTGTCTGGCTCGACAGCGGGCATCGGGTCACCAGGTATGACAGCGGGCACTGGGTCACCAGGCATCAGGTCATTTGGCTCGCCAGCGGGCACCGCGTCACCTGGCAAGGCAGTGGGCACTGAGTCACCAGGCACGACAGCGGGCTCTGAGTCAATTGGCACGACAACGGGCACCGGGTCATCAGGTACCGAATCGTCTGGCTCGACAGCAGGCACCGGGTCATCTGGCGCTGGATCGTCTGGCTCGACAGCGGGCATCGGGTCACCAGGCATGACAGCGGGCACTGGGTCATCAGGCATTGGATCGTCTGGCTCGACAGCGGGCATCGGGTCACCAGGTATGACAGCGGGCACCGGGTCATCAAGTACCGGATCGTCTGGATCAACAGCGGGCATCGAGTCAACTGGCCTAATAGGATCATCAGGCTGGATCAGTTCATCAGGCTGGGTAGAAACATCATGCTGGGTAGAGGCACCAGGCTGAATGGAGGCACCAGGCTGAATGGAGGCAGCAGGCTGAATAGAGGCAGCAGGCTGAATAGAGGCAGCAGGCTGAATAGAGGCGTCAGGCCGGGTAGAGGCGTCAGGCCGGGTAGAGGCGTCAGGCCGGGTAGAGGCGTCAGGCTGAATGGAGGCGTCAGGCCGGGTAGAGGCATCAGGCTGGGTACAGACATCAGGCTGGGTACAGACATCAGGTTGAAGTGCGGGTGCCGAGGCACCAGGCTGAACCACGGAAGGCCGGTTCTCAGACGGCAGGCTGACCGATTTGGATACTGGCAGGATGGTACTGGTTGGAAAGAATTTTCGCTTTTTTCTGGTTTTAACTACTGGAGCACTGCACGTAAACGCAGGTCTGCAAACGAATGGAGCAGCTGGAGACAGAGAAGAGCTGGAGGATGGAACAGGGGAGTGAACAGTTGCTACAGAGGACTTCTTTACAGGGTTAAAGGCAGGATAGGTGCAGCGAGTGGGAACAAGGTACTGACATGCGGTAGATAGCAGGGCAGGAGGAGCTGTTGAGAATGCAGGAATAGAGCTTTGAGGAAATAGATTAGAAGCAGGACTGGGTTTTTGCAAGCTGACTGAGGCTGGGTGCAACAAATCTGACCATGTCTGCAGTATGGGTTGAACAAAGCTCAGTTTACACAAAGCCTGTCTGGTCAATGACTGCACTGCGTTTATACAATCTCTTAGTATCTGTGGTGAACATGCAGAATAACGCTCCAGAAAGTAATCCACATCATCCTCTAATAACCATACCAGGGACTCTACCTGGTCGGCACTAAATGGTGGCAAAAATTCATCCCTGCATTCGAGGGTACCAGATGAAACCAACTCCGCACAAACCTGAATCAATGGCTGCACCTCAGAGAATTCTGTGCCCTGATCTACTAGAACATGAGCGAGCCGTATACATTCTAGCAGTTCATCCCTGGGATACTCCTTCAGAGTCTGATAAGCATATTCTCTGTCATCAAACACTAGCAGAGATAAATACACAACCTCATCCAGATCCATCCTTCCCAGCAACAAGCCAAGATGGCTTCCCTGTGCAGCCACTTCTGGTCAGGATTGGCCTTGGTGTAATGTCAGGGCTCCCGGGTATGACCAGAGGTATGTGACTGACGCAGGGAAACGCAGACTTCAGATATGTTATAAACAATATAATTTATTAAAGACTAACAATACAAACATAAACGCAGTGCAATATTAAAACATAACACAGTGCAAACGAACCAAACCAACCACCCACAGATAACAGTACATACAATGCAAGCGTCGTCAGACAGGCCGGGTCAATAACAATCGGGCAGGTAGGTACAGGGGGAGCAAGCGGAGAATGGTCGGGGTCACAAGCCAGGTTCAGCAGGTAGCGGGCAGCGTGGTACAGAGGGTCAGGCAGAGGGATGGTCAGGAACGAGCCGGGGTCAGAGCAGGAGAGGGTCAGCGTAATCAGAACAGGCAGAGTTTGGCAACAAGGAAACGTACTAGCAGGAACACAGGAACAAGAATGCAGGATTACAAGATACAGGGCCCAGGAAAAACACACACACCAAGGCCGAGACTGCAGGTCTGGCCATCACTTAAATACACCTGCATAAGCAGTTTCAAGTGTTTGGCTGACTGCAGGGTTGAGTCTCTGATTGCTGGGAGCACCCGCTGGCCAGCCCTGGTACTGCAGCCCACAAGGCAGGTGAGTCCCACCACTACTGGCAAGTCCATTCCTAACACCGTCTCTGTTCCAGTTTACATGTCAACTATGAAAAAAGCAAAGTTCTACCCCTCACAAATTCTATTGCATCAAAATGGGATGCATCGTCCCCTTTCCCCCTGGCTCACTGTCACATACTTTATTTGGGTATCAAAATAGGGAAGGACCCATCCTCTCTTTACCATCTCAACTTTTCACCACTGCTTACAAAAATTTTATCAGAACTAAAGTCTGACTCTCCCCTTATTGCTCTTCGGAAGATGCCACCTTGATAAAATGGTGAGTTTTCCTTGCCTTCTATACCCTTTACAAACCGTTCCTCTCCTCTTTAAACATCTAGATGTGCATAGGCTTCATTCAGCTATCACTGCATTCCTCTGGTCTAAGAAAAGGCCATGTATTGCATTATCCAAACTAAGTCTTCTTAAGAGAGAGATGGTGGTAATCTACTGAATATTAGGCTGTATAATCTGGCTTGTTTAGTGACATATGGTTTGGATTGGATTTCACATTCCTCAACATATGCTAACTTCATTCTGGAGTCTAACCTAGTGATTTCATTCCACCTGTCTGGTATTCTACACAGCAAACTACAATCAAATTAAAAGCAAATTACAATCCCTTCAGAAAGCCATGCAACAGAATATATTGATCCGAGATTTGTTTATAGCCTGGAAGGGAACCAGGAAGAAGCTAAATATTTCCCCAAACATTTTCATCATCTGGATATTCATGGCAATCCAATGTTTGCACAGGGCATGGAATACAAAGCGCACAAAAGGCTTGGTGAAAGCATTCTCCTTGTTCCATCAAGATACATTGAAACTAAAATCCTTTTCCGAGTTAAGCACAGAGTTCCATCTTCCTCCACATCTTTTATACTGCCATCAGACGCTCTCCCACACTAAGTCCTGCTGTCCAGATACTTTGAAGAGGTTCTGCCTTTCTCCGATTGATCACTTATTAACAAAAACATTCACATTCTATCTCTGAAGCTTTTAAATCATTGCAATCAGTAGTTTCTGCCACCAAGCCCAATACACTCTTTGTGAAATGGGGTAAAGATCTTCCGGAAGACAATTTGGGAGAGAAGATTCTGAAGGGATATCTGAAAGTTCGCAAGCGTATAACAAAAGAACTATGGAGAGAGACTCAGTACAAATTAATACATAGGGTGTTTATCCCGTTTCTCTCTTCGAACACCGGTACTCACCCAGCGACATGTCCTCAATGTGGGACTCCCCAGCCTTCACTGTTTCATTGTTTTTGGCTGTGCTCCCCAACCTCAACCTTTTGGGACCAAGTCATTACTTTCATTTACAGCATCACTGGGTGACTCCTTCCCAAGACACCACTCATTACTATTTAGCTACAATGATCCTGGACACACAGACTCTGGGGGAACATGCTGGCTCTATTCCCCAGTGGCTGCATCTGTGCCTTTTAGCAGCTCGCAAGAACATTTTGAAGGTGAGAACATCTTCTTCTGCACCTACAATCACTACAATTAGGAAGGACCTTACACAGCTTCTTTACTGAAAGAAAATGGACACTGAACTGCAGAACTATGCTCCTACATTGAACATACCTTCTCCCCTATGGAAACTATGTCAGGCCATGGAAGTAAACATTTTGGCAAGATTTTGGTTCCTCGAATAAATGGCTGTATCACACATTATGGTTGTAAACCTCAGACGTGAAAAATAAACAAAGTACATCCCTTTTGAGTGTGTACTAGTCTCAATCCAAGTCTTATTCCTCTCTGGTCTCTCCTCTCTGCTATCAGCATGAATCAATGATAGAAGTCTAAGCAGACACAACAGCCTTTCAGGAGACACCCCCCCCCCCCCAACAGCACTCAGGAGGTGACTCAAAGCCACAGCTCTTTTTGTTTTTCTATGAGCCTGTGTACAGCAGCGTGTGACCCTTCCATCCACTCAGCTTTCAGATTACAGGGAACTCTGTGCTCTAGCTCTTCAGTGTGTGTGGCGTCAGATCACTGCCCCCTGCTTTCTGTTGCTGATAAAAATCCTTTGATCTGTGTGTTTTAGAATTCTCTACAGGAGAAATGGCTCTAGATAAATAGGTACAAGTACAGGTACAGTACAAATATTAACAAACAGAGTCTTTTTACAGATCCACAATTTCCACATTAAATTGCAGGTAGTAGATTGGCAGTGTCTTTGAATACATAAGGCCTTAAACTCTGTCAAATGGCTCTGTGGATAATACTTCAAAGGTTTGGATTTGGTCCTCGCTTCATCAACTCATTTAAACTTCTGTTTACTGCTCCTACAGTAGGATTTCAAATCAGTTCACAGGTCACAAAGAGTTTTAGTATAAAAATGGGAAATAGCCAGGGGTTCCCATTTTGCCCCTTCTTTTTGTCCTAGCTTTAGAATTGCTAGCAGAGCTGATATGTACTTCTTTTCACATGGAAAGCCTTAGGCGAGAGATTTTGGAAATAAATTTGTCTTTATATGCAGATTACATATATTACATTTAGTGATTCACTTGCCACACTTCTAAACCTGCTCTATATGATAGACACCTTTGATACTTTCACCAGTTTTAGGCTCCATGCACACTAACGCTTTTTTAAGCTCCTAGAAGCTGTTATTAGTGTTTTTCTGCTCCTAGAACTAGAAGCTAAATAGTGTTATCCTATGTATCCATACACACTGCTTTAGATTATTAGCATTTTTTGAGCTTCACGTCTATGTCAAGGTCCTACCTTTTCCCAGAGGTTATGTTACTCCATGTGCTGGCATCCATCTTGCATTTATGCTGAGCATGGTGGGAAGCTTTTATGCCTTCAGGTCTCTGAGGTCCATCCCCCAGAGGGGTGTGACTGAGTACATATAAGCCTGTGATCCGCACATGCTCTTTGCACTTGTGTCTTGTGTCTTTGTCTTGCTACAGCTCTGTGTATATGCTCGTGACTCTTCTGGTATTTGACTCGGCTTGTGACTAGACCATTCTCTGTGTTTTCCTTCGATCTGACCTTCCGTTGCTGAACCCGGCCCGTGACCTGTGATTCTCTGTCTACTGTTCTGTACTGTTTTGTCCCGTTGTTGTTGACCCAGCTTGCCTGACTACGCTATTGTCATTCTCACCAGCTACACGCCATTGGCGGCGGCCATTACCGCAGCCGGGGTGTCTCGGGGGCCGCGACCTGGTTCCTGGCTGCATCAAGTCCATCCCCACCATCAGGGGCCCTGGTGAAGGGCAGCCTGGGACTTAGACTCCGCGCCCTGAGGGACTTCGGTCTGTTGGTGGTGGTTGTCGTCAGCCAGTGCGTTACCCTGCCACTAGGCCTACCTGTCCGTTCCACAGCCCTGCCCTGACATTACACAAGTACCATGAATCCTGACGGTGCAGGTACGCCTTCACTTCCAATGTTGGTCACCAGACTGGATCAACAGGATATCCTGTTGGATCAGTTCGCTCAGGCGTTGCAAACTCTGTTGGCACGCACCGCGCACCTTACTCCTGGTGTTATTAGGCCGGTTGTCACTCCGGTGGTCGCTCCCGCTGCTGTTCCGCTGGTTGCGCCTACCGCCGCGGCTGCTGCGGTACCCGCGGCGCCCAGAGGTATGACTGGTTCAGCCCCTCTTCCACAGTGCTTTGGGGGTGAGCCAAGTCAGTGTCGTGGTTTCCTCAACCAGGTGGGGATTTACTTCGAATTAATACCCCACGCTTTTCCGACTGAGAGGTCAAAGGTGGGTTTCCTAATATCGCTACTCTCAGACAAGGCCTTGGCCTGGGCGAATCCCTTATGGGAGAGGAATGACCCAGTGATTCACGAGTTTTACGGTTTTGTCGATGCCTTCCGTAGGGTATTCGACGTACCGGCTCGCTCCGCCTCGGCTGCCAAGCTGCTCATGTCTATGCATCGGGGTTCACGGACCGTTGCCGAGTACGCCATAGAGTTTCGTACCCTGGCAGCAGAGGTGGGTGGGAACAATGAGGCTCTGGTGGCTGCGTTTTCTCAGGGTCTTTCTGATGCATTGAAGGACGAGATCGCAGCCAAGGAATTGCCTGTGGAGCTGGAAGCACTAATTTCCTTCCTGATCCTGATTGATACCAGGCTCAGGGAGAGGCCTTCACTCAAGGAACGCCTGCGGAGGCCTTCCAATCGACTGGCACCTGCGTTTTCTGTCCCACCCATTCCTCCCTCTCCTCCCACGCCTCCTGGGGATAGCTTGTCTGGTGGTGAGCCCATGCAGCTGGGGTTTGCTCGCCTTTCCGAGAGAGAGCGGGCCGCTCGGCGTCAGGAGGGTCGCTGCCTGTACTGTGGTCTTGGTGGGCACTTTCGGCAGTCCTGTCCGGTCCGTCCGGGAAACGCTCGCACCTGAGATCCTGTCGGGGACAGATCTTGGGTGGAGTCTCCTCGTCCCCGGCGTTCCGCAGAGATAAGCCACTGATCACCGTTGTCCTCTCTTGGGCGGAGGGCTCGGTGACGGCCCAGGCGTTGGTAGATTCTGGGGCCGGCGGGTTGTTTATGGACAGCTCGTTTGCTGCCCAGCACTCCATTCCCCTGCAGGCTTGAGTTACCCCATTGGTTCTCGAGGCGATAGATGGCAGGCCCCTGCAACCACCGCAAGTTACCCATGAGACTATGCCAGTTGAAGTAGCTATTGGGGCTGTTCACAGGGAGTTGGCCTGTTTCCAGGTGATTTCTTCTCCGCACTATTCGGTGGTTTTGGGGTATCCCTGGCTCCAGATGCACAATCCAACCTTCAATTGGCAAACTGCCGAGATTCTCTCGTGGTCTCCACAGTGTGGGGCCGGGTGCATCCGTGGGCCGGTTAAGGTGTTGTGTGCCTCCTCGGACTCTGCGTTGCCCACTGATTATGGGGAGTACCAGGACGTGTTTGATAAGGTACGCGCTGGTGCCTTACCTGCTCATCGTCCTTACGACTGCGCCATATCCTTGCAACCCGGTGCCACTCCTCCACGTGGCAGGGTGTATCCTCTCTCGGTTGCGGAGAATAAGGCCATGGAGGAGTACGTTACGGATGCGCTTTCCCGGGGGCACATTCGTAAGTCTACTTCCCCAGCTGGAGCGGGCTTTTTCTTTGTAAAGAAGAAGGGTGGTGAATTGAGGCCCTGCATTGATTATAGGGGTCTCAATCAAATCACCACTAAGAATGCATACCCGATTCCCTTGATTACTGAGTTGTTCGACCGCCTTAAGGGGGCAACAGTCTTTACCAAACTTGACCTTAGGGCGGCGTACAACCTCGTACGGATCAAACAGGGGGATGAGTGGAAGACCGCGTTTAACACCAGAACCGGCCACTACGAATACCTGGTGATGCCCTTTGGGTTGTGTAACGCGCCCGCAGTTTTTCAGGAATTCATAAATGATGTCCTTCGTGACTTGTTGCAGCAGTGCGTGGTAGTTTACTTGGATGACATCCTGGTTTACTCTGCCTCCATGGAGTCCCATATCCAGGATGTCAAGCAGGTGCTGCAACGATTACGTGAGAACGAACTTTTTTGTAAACTTGAGAAGTGTGAATTCCATCGATCCCAAGTTGCCTTTTTAGGCTACATCATATCTGCGGAGGGATTCTCCATGGACCCTCAGAAGGTTTCGGCGGTTCTGCAGTGGCCTCGTCCCAATGGTCTTTGGCCCATTCAGCGTTTTTTGGGTTTTGCCAACTACTATCGGAAGTTCATCAGGAACTTCTCCACGCTGGCAAAGCCTCTCTCAGACCTAACCAAGAAGGGCAGTAATCCTCACGAGTGGTCATCCGAGGCCATCGTAGCTTTCGAGGCTCTGAAATCCGCCTTCGCTTCGGCTCCGATACTGTCTCATCCCAATCCTGGATTGCCCTTCGTCCTTGAGGTCGATGCATCCGAGACTGGAGTAGGCGCTCTCCTGTCTCAACGTCGGTCGCCCGATGGACCCCTACTTCCCTGTGGGTTCTACTCCAGGAAGCTTTCCTCTGCAGAGTGCAACTACCAGATTGGAGATAGGGAGTTGTTGGCAATCATTCTGGCTCTCAAGGAATGGAGGCACCTGCTCGAGGGCTCCGCGGCTCCGGTCCTCATTCTTACCGATCATAAGAACCTGACTTATCTTTCGGAGGCCAAAAGATTGACACCCCGTCAGGCCAGATGGGCCTTGTTTTTGTCGCGGTTCAACTATGTGGTCTCCTATTTGCCTGGTTCCAAGAATGTCAGGGCTGATGCATTATCGCGGCAATACTCTGAGTTGTCCAGGGAGGACTCTGAGCCAGCCTCGGTCATACCTCCAGATCAGATCCTGGCTGCCATTCGCACCAGTCTGACTTCTCCCCTTGGGGAGCAGATTTTGGCGGCTCAAACTGACGCTCCTCCCGAGAGACCGGAGGGTAGATGTTTTGTACCCGAGGGGTTGCGCACCCGTCTGCTGCGTACTTACCATAACTCCAAAACTGCCGGGCATCCGGGGAGGAACCAGTTGTCTTGGGTCGTCTCTCGGTTGTTCTGGTGGCCAACTCTCCGTGCCGACATCGCCTCTTATGTAGCGGCATGTTCGATCTGTGCCCAGAATAAATCTCCACGGCATCTTCCAATGGGTCTTCTGCAACCCATTCCCAATGGGGAGCGTCCTTGGTCACACCTGGGCATGGACTTTATTGTAGACCTCCCTGTGTCTCGGGGTCATACGGTCATTCTCATGGTCGTCGATCGTTTTTCCAAAATGTGCCATTGTATTCCACTCAGGAAATTACCAACAGCGCAAGAACTGGCCACGGTCTTTTCCAGGGAGATTTTTCGCCTGCATGGGTTGCCCAAGGTGATTGTCTCGGACCGCAGGAGTCAGTTCGTGTCCAGATTCTGGCGCGCCTTCTGCTCCCAGTTGGGTATTAGTCTCTCCTTTTCTTCAGCCTACCACCCGCAGTCCAATGGGGCTGCGGAGCGTTCCAATCAGGCCTTAGAACAATTCCTTCGGTGTTATATCTCGGACCATCAGGACGATTGGGCCGATCTCCTGCCTTGGGCAGAGTTTGCCAGGAACTCAGTGGTCAACTCCTCCTCCGGGATGTCTCCCTTCATGGCCAACTATGGGTACCAACCCGCGGTATTACCTGAGAGGTTCTCACCACAGGACATTCCGGCTGTGGAGAACCATCTTGCTGCCCTGTGTTCTTCATGGGGGCAGATCCAGAGGGCTTTGAGGGACTCGGCTCAGCGTCAGAAGTTCCAGGCTGATCACAGACGGTTGCCCGCTCCTTCATACCAGGTCGGCGATCGGGTGTGGTTGTCTACTCGTAACCTCAATCTTCGGGTGCCCACACCCAAACTAGCTCCCCGTTTTGTCGGTCCTTTTCGCATTCTCCGCAAGGTGAATCCGGTGGCCTATGCCCTTGCCCTTCCACCTGGGATGCGGATCTCCAATATCTTTCATGTATCACTGTTGAAACCTCTGATCTGCAATCGCTTCACTACCTCTCTGCCTCGGCCCCGTCCCATTCGGGTTGACGGTCATGAGGAGTATGAGGTGAGCCGGATCCTGGACTCTCGATTGGTGCGCGGTCGATTACAGTTCCTGGTTCATTGGCGCGGTTATGGTCCCGAGGAGCGTTCCTGGGTTCCTTCCGCGGATGTCCATGCTCCTGCCCTCCTCCGCGCTTTTCATACCCACTTTCCTCAGAAACCTTTCGTTGAGCCGCGGAGGGGGAGGGGCCCTTGAGGAGGAGGTACTGTCAAGGTCCTACCTTTTCCCAGAGGTTATTTTACTCCATGTGCTGGCATCCATCTTGGATTTATGCTGAGCATGGTGGGAAGCTTTTATGCCTTCAGGTCTCTGAGGTCCATCCCCCAGAGGGGTGTGGCTGAGTACATATAAACCTGTGATCCGCACATGCTCTTTGCACTTGTGTCTTGTGTCTTTGTCTTGCTACAGCTCTGTGTATATGCTCGTGACTCTTCTGGTATTTGACTCGGCTTGTGACTAGACCATTCTCTGTGTTTTCCTTCGATCTGACCTTCCGTTGCTGAACCCGGCCCGTGACCTGTGATTCTCTGTCTACTGTTCTGTACTGTTTTGTCCCGTTGTTGTTGACCCAGCTTGCCTGACTACGCTATTGTCATTCTCACCAGCTACACGCCATTGGCGGCGGCCATTACCGCAGCCGGGGTGTCTCGGGGGCCGCGACCTGGTTCCTGGCTGCGTCAAGTCCATCCCCACCATCAGGGGCCCTGGTGAAGGGCAGCCTGGGACTTAGACTCCGCGCCCTGAGGGACTTCGGTCTGTTGGTGGTGGTTGTCGTCAGCCAGTGCGTTACCCTGCCACTAGGCCTACCTGTCCGTTCCACAGCCCTGCCCTGACAGTCTAGGAACAGAAAAAGCTTGTTTTTGTAGAGTATTTGAGAGCGTTTTTTCAGCAGAAAAAAAACACGAAACACTCCTAAATGCTGCTAAACGCTACAAAAACGTTCCTAACATCTTTTTTCTAGCTTTGTTTTTCTACATGTACTATAAAAATGTTAATAAAAGGCTACCGCTCCTACATGCTACTAAAAATGCTATTACCCGCATTTTTTATCCAGTGTTTTTTTAGCTTAAAAAGAAAAAAAAAGTCTTTGGGCATTTATATAGAGCCTCTTCACTGAAAATAAAGTGACCCCGGTGATTTTGTCATTCAAAGAAAAAAATTACACACTGGCTTGCTTTCACACTTAACTTGATTGGAAAATTTGCATCTTTAGCCTCCAGTTTATATCCTGCAAAAATGTTTCTAAACCAACAAGTCCACACCCAGGATTTCTTTTACAACTTGACCTCAGGAAGCTTTTACCCCCTTCATGACCAAAGCAGTTTTTTGCTTTTCAGCACTACCCTACTTTAACCACTTGCCTAACGGGCACTTATACCCCCTTCCTGCCCAGGCCCATTTTCAGCTTTCAGCACTGTTGCACTTTGAATGACAATTGCCTGGTCATGCAACCCTGTACCTGTATGAAATTTTTATAATTTTTTTTCACACAAATAGAGCTTTCTTTTGGTGGTGTTTAATCGCCGCTGGGTGTTTTATTTTTTAGGGTATAAACAAAAAAAAGCAAAAAAATTTGAAAAAAAGTTTTTCTTTGTTTCTATTATAAAATGTTGCAAACAGGTAATTTTTTCCTTCACTGATGTGCGTTGATGATGCTACACTGATAGGCAGCACTGTTGAGGTGGCACAGATAGGCAGCACTGATGGGCATTGATAGGAGGCACTGGTGAGCTGGCACTGATTATGCTGCACTGATGGGTGGGTGGCACTGCTAGGCATAGGTGGGTGGCACTGATGGACACAGGTTTGTGTCATTGCTGGGCACAGGTGGGTGGCACTGCAGGGCACAAGTGGGTGGCACTGATGGGTACAGGTGGGCAGCACTGCTGGGCACCGATCATCAGTGCCCTGATGATCAGTGCCGATCACAGCTCTGACAATTGCCGGTTATCGGCAGTACTTTCCTCACGCTGTGACAACGTGAGGATAGTGCAGCCGATAACTGGCAACGGTGATCTGCTGTGTCATTGGACACAGCTGATCACGTGGTAAAAGGCCACCGTGATTGGCCGTTTACAGTATTGCATGATCAGCTGTGCACTCCGCTGGGGGTGCGCAGGGGGCATGTTCTGGAATGGCGTCCATGGATGTCGTCCCAGAACCAGACAACCGCGCTGTAGCAGTCCTTCGGCTATAGCGCGGTAGGGGACTGGTTACTTGGCAATTACATGGTCATGCAACACTGTATGCAAATTAAATTTATAGCATTTTGTTTCCCACAAACATAGCTTTCTTTTGGTGGTATTTGATTACTACTTTAGGTTTTATTATTTAAATGAAAAGATACCAAAACTCCTGGGGAAAAAATATGTTCTTCTTTGTTATAAAACATATCCTATAAAAAAAAAAATAAAAAAAAAATAAAATTTACATTTGAGCCAAAATGTATTCTGCTACATATTATTGGTAAAAAAAAATCTCAAGAAGTGTATATTAATTGGTTTGTGTGAAAGTTATAGCAACTTCAATTGATGGTATATACACTGGAATGTATGCAGCTATGACACTATACTGGTAATGGCAGTGATCAGCAACTTATAGGACAGTGATAGTGTACTTTGCAATCTGGCGGAAGCGGACGCTGGCTGGGAGGTACCTTAACTAACACTGACATCAATAGTGACACTAGTACAGTGATCAGTGCTAATACTGTATACTGTTACTGTACTAAGGACACTGACTGGGAAGGAGTTAAAATACAGAGGCAATCAAGGAGTTAATTGTATGCCTAACAATGTGTAATGTGCGTAATGAGTGCTGCTTTTAATTTACTATATGGCTGTTTTTTCTCCCTGCTTTGGAGGGAGAAAAAACAGCCAAATCGCTGTTCCCTGACCACAGAGTTCTGTGTTTTGTAAACACAGAACTTTATCTGTGATTGGACACAGCCGGTCAACTGACTTCAGCCAAAAACAATGGCTAAAATCAGCTACCAAACACATGCTGTGTCCAATGCCAGCATGGGTTGGCAGGGGGCACGCATGCATGCACCCCAAACTCGGAAGAAGGCCTGCACCTGCTGCCTACTCACAGTATATTTACTTTTGGTGGGATTTTTAGAGGCACAAGTCAAACCAAAAATATTGTAAAAGATACTTTTTTTTAGTAAACCATATTTTATCTATACAAAGTTAAAAAGACATATAATTACAAAATATGGCAGTAACATCAAACATGATTTTGCAGTAGGTACATGAATCATGCATGCATTTGACGTGTTTCGAGACCGACAGTAATCTCTTCTTCAGAAGTACTTTAAGGGCATGACACCTATAGTAAATACATCATTACTGTCATGTCTTAAATATATCCAACAAAGAAATAATTACACTCTCAAGAAACCTACTTTTTCACTTACTGTACATAGCACCACTTTGGGGCAGAGAACATGAAACAGCCACCAGTTGACTAAGACCATTCATAAAGTGGATGTAACCAATATCTTCAAAATCCTCCCATGAATGAAAGGATGAAAATGGAGAAAGGAAAAAGGACAGCCGCCATCCCATTAGCCTCCAGGAGAGACCCCTCCATGGCCCCCAAGGGGCGACCAAAGGAGATGCCTAATCCCCAATGTTAACTTGGATGAAACTGTATAAACAATAAAATATAGAGGAGTTGTAATGGCATGCAAATAGGGGGAAGCCAATGTCATAGTAGTAAAAGCAAAAAGAATTTTTTTTTTTTTATCTTTTACAATATTTTTGGTTTGACTTGTGCCTCTAAAAATCCCACCAAAAAGAGGGTGTTTCCATTGCATTGTTATAAGGATGATGTTATATGGATGATGGCACTTCTTGTATCACACCCATTTTCTTTCTTTTTAGAAAAGATAAAGTATACATTGGGTATATACAGTGGTCATACATTACAGTACAAAAGGACATAGTTCCATAGCAGGGATAAATAAGGGTAAACTCCTCAGTAAAACCCAGGTAAGGAGACCGCCCAAATCTTTGGTGAGGTGGCATTGGTATGTGTAGGCCTCAGGGCCATAAAACCAGGAGGGTGAGCGTAGGGCGGTGTTGGGAGAGCCGGTTCCATGTATAAGCCTATCAATTCTAGTTGTAGAGGTGTAGTTAAGGTATGCGTTTATCAGAGGCAGAATAGTTTCGTTTCGCATTGAAGGAGAAGTGGGATCCGCAAATGTTTATAGTAGGCCATTTATAGAGCAGAAAAAGGTGGTGCATATTCAGGCTTGGTGTAGCGGTTAGAACGTGGTAAGTGGTCTCTAAAGAAGAGGAGGAGGAGGAAAAAAAAGAAAAAAAAGAAAAAAAGGGGGGGGGGAGATAGAGGGGAGAGGACCATCTCTTACTCGCCCCTCGTTCGTGTTTTTTTTTTTTGTATTACAGAACACATTTCGTATTGCACAATGTTTGTTTTCATTGCCTCGTCTTCTGGTTCATTCTTTAATTTCTGATCATGCGTGGTCTTCATCCCTTGAATATTTTTGTATTAATACTATACTAATCACATGAAAATCGCTAGTTCTGTTACCAAATGAGAAACATTTTCACTCATGTTCCTTCGGAACGCTTATCTGAACTGTTGTGATCAGACATTGGAAGCTATGTACAAATGATTACATTATTGAGCAATCACTGTGAAAGCAGTTATTTTCATTTGATTTTTTCATCGTGTGTACTAGACAAAATGAGCAGGTAAACTTTGCTAAGTAAAATTTATGATTAATTCTGTTTAATTTACGGTTGCTTATTGTCTCTTTTTTTAATACCTGTTCTGGAATAATTTTCTTGTAGCTTTTCTCTTTTTGTCCATTAAAACAATGTTTTAAAAGCTGTATCTCTGAATGCTCTCACTCAGAGATGTAAGAATATTTGCCTCTGTGAGGGCTACTGTATTTTTAAAATGATGTTACATTTCTATTTGGGCGTAGCAGCGTGTGTCAGAGAGATTTCTTAATGTGCAAACGACCACAGCAGGTGCTGTATATGGTGCATGTTTCTGTTAAATTATGTGATTATGGCTATTTTTGCATGTGTACATTATAAAGTCGTCTGCAGCATTAGCTTTCCCCTAGTGACAATCACTTTAAGTCTGCTGAGGCTTAGATTGTTGTTCTGTGAGCTGGAAAATCTCTGTGCAAGGTGAGAGCCCAGCTTTGGGTCCCATACTAACAATCAGGAACTAGGAGGCCCAGTTTCTGATCACTTGATCACTGTAATAACCTCTGATCAGTCATTCTTCAGCTCTCCCTGTGTTTTCTTTCTCCTCTTGAATGGAGAAAAAGATACATTGTATATTTCTCTTTGCTAGAGAATTAAAGTGTAAACAAATAAGTGTGTGTAAGAAAAAAAAAAGAAAGAAAAAACAGCTAAATCAGGGTTTAATCTAGGTCAGAGTCAATTTATTTTTTAAAAAAACTGAATTAATTTAGTATCAGTGTCAGTTAGTGTCAGTGTGTTTTAGGTAGGAAAACAAAATGTGCACTACTGTTTCTGGGCCCTACAGTGGGAACAAACAGCAAATAAGATACACCATTAATCACTATATGGCAGACTATAGTCCAGATCTGGACCAAGTCACTGTCCTGTTCAGAGCACCACAGTTGTGCCACTTAGGAGCTGGTCCATTCTCCCAGCCTCTCACAGCAGAATGGAGAGTGGGAGGCAGGACAATTCTGGATGGTGGGCGGGAGTGGGACCTGCCTGAGTTAACCTTTCAAAGTGACTGGTTGCTAGGATTCAGGATAGTCCTAGCAACCAACCACCAGCTTGTTAATATGAAAGGTTAACTTTGGCAGCTCCCGCCCTCCATCCAGAATTGTCCTGCCTCCCGCTCTTCGGTCTGCTTTGTACCTTGTAAGTTAGGAGAAGGGAGCTAGGACACAGCTGTTGTTTGTGTGGGGGAGCAATATGATGGCAGTGACAATACTGTGGGGGGACATTGTTATGAGGAGCAGAGAACCTCACTGTAGAAGGAGAAGGGGCAGAAGACACTGCTATTGAGGAGGCAGAGGGCACTACTGGGAGGGGATGAAAGGCAGAAGACATTACTGTGGGGGGTGATGTGAGAAAGAAAAGACAACACTACTGTGGGGGTGATGCAAAGAAGGGGAGAGGACACTACTTTGGGGAGGTGATATCAAGGGGGACAGAGGATACTACTGTAGGGGGAGAAGTGAAGGGGGGCAGAAGATACTACTGTGAGTGGTGATGTGAAGGGGGGCACAGGATACTACTGCTGAGGGTGATGTGAAGGGGGCAGAGCAGGGGCGGACTGACAACTCATGGGTCCCCCGAGCAATACAGGATCATGGGGCCCCTGTGTCCTTGCCCAAACTCAAAAAAGCCTATGAAAAAGGTACCAGGGGCATCTCATGGGGCCCCCTACTGACCCCGGGCCCTCGGGCAGTGCCCGAGTTTCCAAATGGTCAGTCCGCCCCTGGGGCAGAGGATACTACTATGGAGGGTGATGTGAAGGGGGGCAGAGGATACTACTATGGGGGGGTGATGTGAAGAGGGGGCAGAGGACACTACCGTGAAAGGGGGGGGTTATGTGAAGGGCTGCTGAGCAAAGTACTGTGAAGGGGGGGCTGAGGACACTGCTGTGAAGGAGGGACTCTGGTGTGGCAAATCTTGATGTGAAGTTGTAGGGAACTGAGATGTGAAGGGGGACTAAGAACAATGATTTTAGAAGGAGATTGTGATATAGGAGGAGAGGGCTGTAATGTAAAGGATCCAAGTCATTGCACAAACATACAATTTGGACTTCTGCTGGAAGAAAATTCCACTGACTGGACCTGAATTTTTTCTATACCCTTGATATACACATATGTAGTATTGTAGTATTGCTGTGATCGTCAAGAGCAGTAGAATTTATTTTGGGTTGTTCTCTGGTGGTAGGTTATAGTCATAACTAGAAATATACAGCTAAATTTTAAAAATTGTAATAGCAGAAAAAAAAAAATCAGCAGATATCATATTACAATTTACAACCAAATGAAAGACCAATTGTTCCTGAAAAAAAAAATTTCCGGAATTAGTTTCGATGATATGTGCAGTTTTAATAACACATGTCAAAATTGCAAAACTTTGTTCAGGCTTTAAGGTTTGTTTTGCCCTCCGTCATGAAGGGGTTATGCTAAATGAATTTTCACTTTGCAAAGTGAACAAGTGTAGAGAGTACAGTCTCTATTGCTTTAGTGAATCAACCCCACTACGTTTTTGACCCTGCCTATTCCAAATATATTTTTATGTGTAAAAAAACATTTCTAAAGGATAATCTGTAAACCTATGCTATAAAAACTATTTTCGAAAAGAATATATCCTTTCAGAACTATGTCGACCCATGTTTAATAAGGTAAAAGCACTATTATATAGAGGTTTGTCATATTTTATTAAAATTATGTTAATGTAGCTCTAGCTTTTGTTCTAGTTTGCTACTGTCCTTTTATCATTCTCTGAAATTGAGTTCCAGACATGAATAAAAGGAAACAATTACTGCTCCAGCGAAAGACAATGAACACAGGGAGACGTGTCTGCCTCATAAACATCAGATACCAGACTTGTGCTGTTATGGATGCCACAGTGGGGGTCTGCAATTCGGCATAGCGAGCGCGCTGCTCTCACTCTGCATGACGTTAGTTTAACTATCCGGCTAATGTAAGATTCATTAAGTAATCCATGTGCTGATGTCGCAAAAGCCATTTTATGTAATGACATGTTCTTTGAATTTCCACGTCCTGCCTTTTTGATCATGTTACCTTTAGTCTCTTCACTGGTGGAGCCGATGAAACTGAATTTCGATTCCTTAGATCACTCAGATATGAAGAGAAGTTTGAATTAGTTTTACTGTCAGCTTTGTGAGAGACTCCAATTTTGCCTGTTATTTGTAAATAAACAGATTATATTTTAATGTGTAAATGTCAGGCTGTCACAGTTTCAGATCACAAGTTCTAAAGACGATAAAATAAACATATTACATCATCAATTCTGTACAAAGCTCAGGTTTACATGAGCCTTGCAAACTACATTTAAAGTACACCCGTGCTGAAGATTAAAAAATTAGCGTGAAACACAAGTGTCAAATAAATGCAGGCACCATAAGGCCCCAGCACCTACCAGGCCCACTTCAAAGTGGCCCTCAATAGCATCCTGAATTTGATATGCAGGTTAGTATATTCACACGGTTTGAGAGTAAGTGGCT
The DNA here is from genome assembly GCF_062004578.1 of Staurois parvus. Taxonomy (NCBI): domain Eukaryota; kingdom Metazoa; phylum Chordata; class Amphibia; order Anura; family Ranidae; genus Staurois; species Staurois parvus. Next base: position 9,484,734 of record NW_028317862.1, read on the forward strand.
CAACTTCTGGATAGGATGATCAGATATGAAACATTTCATTGTAGGATGCATGATCAGGGTGTGCCTGCCCTTCAGTGCCAGGAATACACTTGAACCTTTTTGGTAGCAGTATTTATTTAGCAACAATTCTTTTCAGCATAGTATACTTTAAGCAACAGAAGTGAACAGGTTGAACAGTTTTGCAGTTAACAAAACATATAGCATGTATTTTACAATTCCATTGATTGATTCACCTGCAGCGGTGTCACATTCGCTGCTTTATAAAAAGCGTCTTATAATTTTAAAAATGTAGTATACATAAAAATTAGTTAATCAAATATAAAAAAAGTTTTCTTTTTAATGAGTTATGTTCGAGATGGCTTAACCTGGCAGGCATCTTCAACACGGGGGGGGGGGTCTGCTGCACAGTAACATGTAACATGCTACACCCTTAATACGGATGTAACATGTAACATGTTACAAACGGTAAACCTAACCCTTCATTACATTTTTTAAAATATATTTAGTGTTTTCACCATTTCTTTACTGTGCAGAACAATTGTTCACTTAGTTAATGTCTGCAGTCTTCTGATAAAACCTTGGGATTAGTGTTTACATGTTTATGGTTACTACCAGTACTTTGTTGTTTTTGTTTACTTTTGTTTTTCTTTAGCCATAATAACTACAGCTCTCTCCTATTGTCAGGGCAGGGGCCGAGGAACGGACAGGCAGGCCTAACAATGTAACGCACTGGCTGACGACCACCACCCACAGACCGAAGTCCCTCAGGGCGCGGGGTCTAAGTCCCAGGCTGCCCTTCACCAGGGCCCCTGATGGTGGGGATGGACTTCACGCAGCCAGGAACCAGGTGGCGGCCCCCGAGACACCTCAGCTGCGGTAATGGCCGCCGCCAATGGCGTGTAGCTGGTGGAAGAGACAAAAGAGTAGTCAGACAGGCCGGGTCAACAACAACAGGACAAAACAGTACAGGACAGCAGACGAGAATCACAGGTCACGAGCCGGGTTCAGCAACAGAGGGTCAGATCAAAGGAGAATACAAAGAATAGTCGAGTCACAAGCCGAATCAGATACCAGGAGAGTCACGAGAGTCAGAACAGAGTAATAGCAACACAAAGACACAAGACACAAGTGCAAAGAGCATGTGCGGGCCACAGGCTTATATGTCATCAGCCACACCCCTCTGGGGGATGGATCCCAGAGACCTGAAGGCATAAAAGGATTCCCACCATGCACAGCCGAAATCCAAGATGGATGCCAGCACATGGAGTAACATAACCTCAGGGAAAAGGTAGGACCTTGACATCTATATGATTATTTAAAGTATGGCATTAGGTTAACAATTTAAAAAAATGCCCCTGGAAATTTTTCCTGAAATGTTGGCAATTATAATTTAGTATTTAGTGATAAGTCAACATTTTTCAATGAAACCAAGGCAGAGTGCCCCAGCAGAACAAACATAGCAATTGCCAGCACCTGAAAGCTGTGAGAGAGGTGTCAGAGGATAGTGCTCAGCACCTCAAAACATTTTTTTTTGTTTGCAAGATTCGGTTTTGGGCCAGCCAAACTGTCAATCTGGTATAAAACAATCAGTCACAGACTTTGGGAACAAAAGGCTGACAGGTGAAGGTACTGTATATAGACAAAATACCTTGGGAACCAAGAGAAGAGGAATGGTGGGGTGAACTGTGGGTGTGGCCAAATTGTGGTAACAGGGGGCCTATGCTGCTATGGGTTGAGAGAGTGTAAATTATAGAGTTCTGGTGACAGTATTAAGTAACACACAGAGTGCAGGGATCAGGATTAAAGTACTACTAAACCCAGGACCCTACATTCACTATATTGGGTCTCCCACAGTATACAGAACATGGAAATGTAATTATTTTAGTAAATATAAACTGCTAAATACTGTTTCTCGTCAGCAGTATATAGCAGTCTTGTGACTTCTATCAGTGTCCAGCAAAGCACTGGTTACAGCTTGTAGGAGGAGTTTTCATTCTCCTGTAGGAGGATGCAGGACCACTGACCTCTGTCTGGACAGTGCTGATTGGCCCTGTGCTGATCACATGCACTCTCCCAAGAAAAAAAAAACTCTCTAGCAATACACACCAAACTGAGCATGTACAGCTTGGCACCGAGCTTCTGTCCTATCAGGAGATATTTAGGAGACACTTGAAGAAGGGGAGGATCAGAGAAGACAGGATCAAACATCCTTTTTACACAATGTGGAGGATTAACCCCTTAGGCTCCACAGTGAGTATAACAAGCATGCTTTACTGCATATACAGACTGATTTTACTGCTGTGGGTTTAGTAACACTTTAAGTAACGTGCAGAGTTTAGAGTATGTAACACACAGATTTCAACAATCAGGAGTAAGTAACACAGAGAGTCCAGGATTCAGGTATAAGTAAACTCAGACTGCAGAGGTCAAGAGTAAATAATGCAGAGATCAGGGTCAGGATTGGATAATGCACAGAGTTCAGGAGTCAGGATAGATAATGGAGTCAGGATTAAGTTTTCTATTGATGCTTGCACATTGTGCTTTGATTTGGGAGCTGTATACTGCAATGTACTAAGTTGCCCGGATTCCTGGGACACCAATTTCCTACAGAAAAACCCTTGACAATGGGGATTGTCCTCAGGAAACAGGGACAAATGGTAGCCTTAATTTAAAAGTAAGCCAGAAAAACATAAAACCTACCATTTAATTAGACTTACAATGTTCAGGCTACCTACCTCTAATTTGTGTCTTGGCATACATTGTCTACAGCTGGTAAACCACAATATTGCCAGTTATCTTTGTATTTCCAATGGCCCTGAACAGCTTGACAAGAATACAAACCATATGTTCAGTTTTTACAAACCCCATCCTCTCTGTGTTTCAACCATGCCTGAACATACTAGTCCCATCCAATAGCACCATGAAGAACTTTCTGGATATGGACGGAATTTGTTTTTCAAGGTACATCTGGTTAAAATATTCATTATAGGATTTTCTAAATGACACAGTTGTAGTATTTCCTGGACAGTCTTCACAGGCCACTGATTGATTTTACCTAGTGTCTGAAGTTGTCATGTATCCTTAGACAGAAAACTACAGAGCACAGTTATACCATAGCACTAAAAGTAGCACATTGTGCCATCTGCAATGTCTTTAAGACCTTTATACAGTTCCCTGACAAAATCAGATAATACCCCAAAATTAAATTTATTGTTATAGGATTTTATTTGAAAAATTAATATTATTATACAGGATTTATATAGCGCCAACAGTTTGCTCAGCACTTTACAATATAACAACTCATAAATAAATTATCATTTATTTCAATTCTGAAATTATTTTGGGAAATAGGCACATACTGCTTAGTAAACTTACAGCATTCATGGCCACAAGCCTCCTTATTTTTACAGTAATGGTTACATTCTCTCATACCAGCTTTTAGCACTGATAGTGAGCTGGGGTATCCTGCATTTAACAGAAGATAAAAAAAACTGTGTCAGACTTCTCAAGTTTAACAAAGTATAAATACATAAAAAAAACTTGTCTTTTTTTTTTTTATAAACAATGTTGTACACAGAAAATACTGCCAGCGATAATATAAATTACAACTTTACTTTGTAATTAGTAACAAAATCTGCACCTTAGCTGTATCAGTTAATACTGCTATGATAATTTAGATGTATTGCACAATTATTATGTTTATAGTACACAGAAACTGCCTATTAAAAAAAAAAATAAAAAAATAAAAACACAAACAGGCCACCATGCTTCCTCCTTCATTGTGATTACAATTATTAATAGAAATAATCATGATACCTACATATACAGTACTAAATTCATTTGTGCAATAAACTTCCATAAACAAACAGTATCTTCATATCATTCAGAATAATAAAGGCAAGGGTTAATATTCACTAGAATACCGCAATTTAGAGCCAATGCCAAAAAATAAAAACTTTAAAAAAACATTCTGAATGCTTAAGATGTTCACAAAATAACGTGAATTATGTCAGCAGGCATGGCGGTTTTTAAACTATTCGTGCCCATTCATACTTGTGCTCTTGGGTATCAGTGAGTTTTTGATACGTCATGATGCGTTTTCATGTTTTTTTTTATGTATGTCAATATGGGTTTTGCTTGTGTCATTAATATGTTTTCATGTATATTGTGCAGCTTGGATGCAGCTTGTTATTTGCCTCATGTGATCAATATAGGCCAGATGATAATCACCAAAAGTCAGTAAATAGATTCCAGGCAGAAATGTGTTCATTCTTTAAGCAGTTTGTTGTTACTCTTTGTTAGCAAAGTGTTGTTTTTCCTTGGTATTTCTAGAACAATGCAGTTTCCCTAATTGTGTTGAGGCCATTGATGGAAAACACACTACAGTCACAATGGCTTCAGGCAGTGGTAGCAGATACTTTACCTATAGTAAATACATTTGGAAATCATTGGGGTTGCTGATGCCAACTATTGATTAAAAGCAAACCTTTTACAAGGACTTTCACTAATTCCTATTTTGGTAGAAATCTACATGACAATCAGTTGTAGCCTTCTGATCAGGCTCTGCTCAAATCATCTATCCTCATGGCATTTGTTGAAGATTAGGCACTTGCCCTGTCCAAATCTTCCAAACTGTATGCGGCCCTATTCAGACATAGCCCAAACATGGAGTAGAGGGTATTTAACCACATGAAGAGCACACTGTTACACCCCCTTCCAGTCCAGGCCATTTTTCAGCTTTCAGTACTGTCAAACCTTGAATGATAAATACTCATGCAACACTATACCCAAAATAATTTTATATAATTTTCTGAGGCAGATAGTGCTTTCTTTTGGTAGCATTTATTCACCTCTGGGGTTTTTACTATATAAAAGAAAAAAGAACAAAAATGTAAAAAAAAAAGAAAACTTTTATTAGTTTCTGATAGCACATTTTGCAAATAAATAATCTTTATTCATAAACTGAGGCCAAAATGTATTCTGCTACATTTTTTTGATGAAAAAAAACAGTTATATTTGAAAATTGATCAGTCCTGATCTACTGTCAGCCAATCTTGTTTCTTGAGCCCCTAAAATGCCAGGATAGTACAATTACCCCCAAATGTCTCCTTTCGGAAAACAGACAGTCCAGGGTATTTAGTAAAAGGCATGGAGAGTTTTCTGAAGTTGTGATTTTTTTTTTTAACAGTGTTATAATTTTAAGTTATTTCTCACACACAGCATAGGCATACTTAAAATTACACCCCAAACACATTCTGCTACTACTACTCCCAAGTATAGGGTTACATGTGTGAGACTTTTTTTTATAGCCTACATGCAAAGAGGCACCGAAAACTCAAGGAGCACCTTCAGGCATTCTATGGGCATAAATTACACATCTAATTTCCTGACTACCTATCACATTTTTGGAGACCCTGGAGTACCAGGACAGCGGAAACACTGTCAGTTGGGCATGCAGATAGGTCAGTTCAGGCGGCAGGCATAGACATGGTTAGCAAACAGGCAAAGGATCGGTCCAGGAGGCAGGCAGAAACATGGTCAATAAACAGGTCAGGGTAGGTACAGGCAGCAGGCAGAAGCAACACTACACAGGTATGGTGGTGATCAGGAACAATGTTGCTAGCTGCACTGGTCTGGTGACAGTGGGACATGTATAGTGGCAATCAGGAACACTGTTCCCGGCTTACACTGGTCTGGTGGCACTTAGGAATAGTGTGGCAGCATTAACCACTTCCCGTCTGGCCGTTGTATATAGACGGTCGGACGGTGGCAGTGCAGGCGAGGGTGGCTGTTTATAAACAGCCTTCCCGCCCCCTGCTTGTGCTCGCTCCCTGGGAGCACGCAGCACTGTGAAATCTGTGAATGATCACAGAGGTACAATGTGACAAGCTGTGACCAATCACAGCTCACACAGTAGTTCTCAATGGCTGCAAGAATGCAGCCAGAGAGAAGGAGACATGATTGCTTTTAAAGCCTTTATGGGTGTAAAAGCAATCAGTGTAAAAAAAAAAAAAAAAAAAATCTTCATAACCCCCAAGTAGTACAGTGTCACCATGGTGACACTGTACTGCTAGGGTGACCGTAAAAAATAACAAAAAAACAAATAATAATATAAAAAAATAAATAAAATAAAAATGTAAAAAAATTTTTTTAAATGATAATTTTTGGTTATAAACTAATTTGGGTTATTTTTTTTTACTAACAAGATAACTGAATAAATTTTGGCCAAGATTTATGAAGAAAGATTATTTATTTGCAAAATTTTATAAGAAAAACACTTTTTTTCACAATGTTTGGACTTTTTCATTTATATAGCAAAAAAAAATAAAAATCCCAGTGGTGAATAAATACCACCAAAATAAAGCTTTATCTGTCTCAAAAAAATGCTAAAAAATCATATGGGTACAGTGTTGCATGACCGCGCAATTGTAATTCAAAGTGTGATAGCGCTGAAAGCTGAAAATTGACCTGGACAGGAAGGCGGTAAAAGTGTCCGGACTTGAAGTGGTTAAGGAACATTGTTGCTACACCAGTCCCAGTGTCACCAGACCAGTGTAAGTTAGCAGCAGTCATAGACATCACTGCTGGCTTACACTGCTGTGGTAGTGATCAGGAACACTGTTGCTGGCTGCACTGGTGTCAGTGAGACATGTAGCAGTGATAAGGAACACTGTTGTTCGCTTACAGTGTTCTGGAGACACTAGGACTGGTGTGGTAGCAATTAGGAACACTGTTGCTGGCTACTGGTCTGGTGACAGTGGAACTGGTGTGGCCATGATCAGGGACAATGCTGCTGACTTACACTAGTCTGGTGACACTGGCACTGGTGTGGCAGCAATCTGGAACCCTGTTGCTGGCTTACACTGGTCTGGTGACACTGAGACTTGTGTGGCTGCAATTAGCAACTGTTGTTGGCATACACTGGTTTGGCGACACTGGCTGATGTGGCAGTAATAAGGAACTCTGTTGCTCACATACATGGGACTGGTGTGGTGGTGATCAAGAAAACTGTTGCTGGCTGCATCAGTCTCGTGTGGCGTCAACCAGGAACACCGTTTCTAGCTAAACTGGTCTGGTGACCCCATGACTGGTGTGATGGTGATTGGAAACACTGTGACTGGCTGCACTATTACGGTTTTGTTTACACATGAAGAAACAGCCAACAGAGTCCATGTATGTTGTATAATGTATACATGTAAACATTAGCATATACATTTACATGCATACAGTGTACAATACATTCCATACACAGGACTGAGAACACATAATTTTTTTAAGTTTTGGTTTACATTGCTAAGCACTGTGGACCAAAATAGTGCACAGGCCCGTAGTATAGAATACTGCTGTGTTCAGATCTATATAAATTTTTAATCTGAACACAGAAAATTGTACACCTCTTGTGCATGAGCACTTGTATAATTAAAATGAATAATCACAATTCCATATATAAAATGCCACTATTGCATAATACTATTTAGACAGGCCTAACCAACCAGTACGTTCTCATATTAAGGAAAATGTTTGCATAAATATCTGGCCAAGCTAAAATACTGTGTTAGTTGGTTCAAGGCAAAACAGACTAGCAGCAGAGAGATAGCAACACGAAAGATGTACAAAACTATACAGTTTTTTTATTGTCATGAACTGTAAAAAAAAAAACTACCCTAGTAAGCTGCAAACTTAATTTAGACTCAAGCAAAACATTATTTGTTCATATCTTGGATAGGCTAGGAACTGTTATAACCTCTGTCTAATGGGTTTTCTTGCTTGATTCTTGGTGCCCCCATTGTTAAATATATTTAAAAAACAGGTCTGGTGACAGCTGAAGAAATTATATTTTCTTGTCACTTTGTGACATTGTTGAGATACAGTAAACAAATTGAGGAGGAAAATCTTCATTATGTGGAAACCAAAAGTAAGAAAATCCTACAGAGGTTTGAATCCTTCCCCATGCTATATCAAAAAGAAAACTATTTGGGATGCGTCCCAATACTTTTGGCAATATAGTGTATGTGTGTTTACACTTACACGCCAGTTATTGCAATGTGTATCATGTAAGTTGCCAATTGTCTACTTAAATAAATGTTTTTAATAACCATTACATTCAGATGCTCCCTCTGCTGTCCATATCTGTTACTCTAGAGCAGTGGTTCTCAACCTGTGGATCGCGACCCCTTTGGGGGTCGAACGACCCTTTCACAGGGGTCCCCTAAGACCATCAGAAAACACATATTTCCGATGTGTAAAGAGCAGCTACTATGTAGAAAGCAACTGCTGTGTTGAAAGCAGCTACTCTGTTAAAAGCAGCTACTGTGTTGAAAGCAGCAGTATTGGAGGTAAAACGACACTCAAGAATTATAATTACTGGGTAAATAATTTTATGGTTGGGGGTCACCACAACATGAGGAACTGTATTAAAGGGTCACGGCATTAGGAAGGTTGAGAACCACTGCTCTAGAGAATCTTCAGTCTCTCAAGAGATGCTACACTGAAGTGTCTTGGAACTATGCCTGAGCCATTCCATAATATTCCATGGCCACTCTCCTTGGGACATAGATCTGTTTTCACCCCTGTTCTATAATCTCCAGTCCAAGTTTTTATTGCTAAAATGTGAGTATTAGGGAGAGTCACCCTATTTGTCCTGTTTATTGTTCTAACCAAGAAAAGGTGAAAGAAAATCCCAAATTTTGAGTTGTCACCAAAAACGGAGCAGAGGTGAATTCTTCTAATGGGGGCACTAGTTCTCATGACCTTGGTGACAACCAAGGATTTCCCTGCTTTGAGAGATTTCCTCTCACTTCCTGTTTTGACTGTAGGACTGAAAGCAAAAACTGACACGGTTATAACCCTCCTGTGGGCTATCCGAAATGAAAAAAGGTGTTGTCTTCAGCTATAATTTAATCACCAGCTATAGACCCTTTTTTAAGAATATTTTTGTCACCTTTGATTTTTGCACAGAGCGGCTTCATTTTTGCATTTAGAAAAAGAATGTAGTACAGGAAGGTCACAGTAATCAGATTTACATTTTCTGGTACTTTTGTAAATGATAACAGTGAGCTACTATCAACCTTAAAATATTGAGTGTCAGCTTTTTGGCTAAATAAGCAAGAAAAATTACACAAGCTGTCAGAATCCTGCTGCAAGCACTACTGCATATGCACTATGTTTATTAAGAAATTGAACTCTGAAGTGCTAATACAGAATGCAACTTGCAATATTAAAAAAGTAAAGCTGTCAATATGCTATTTCAGTAGTAAGTAAAACAACTGGTAGATTCTCCTACACTGGAAATTACTCTAGAAATGATTTCATCCTGCCTACCAACAAGATGCACATATTTCACCCTCCTACCTATAACCCAAGTCCACAACACAAATCAGTTGTGTGTACTGGGGTTTTACATGAATAAACTTCCAATGTATTTCACTTCAGTGCAGTCAGTGGGAAACCTGTTGCTGGGTCAGACAAGATGCTAGGAATTATAGGGAGCACAATCAATGTCACAAAAACACAGCTGGCCCAATTATTAGTAAAATGTAACTTGTGTGTGATTGTTTCCCTACTAGTAAGGGAATTCGTAAGGGTCTACTATCTAAAAGGCTGCTGACAATACCTTATTTCTACATATGTCAAAGCTCAAACATTACACCCCAGAAGTGTAAATGAAGGCAAGACATTATGGGCCATACCCCACTAATTTTGTGTCGGTGGTTTGTAGCAGCTACAAAACGCACTGCTTTTTTGTCTCTGGCAAGCTCTAACTGGCTACAATGCTGTTCTATGCAGCTACAATCGCTTGTGTGCCATGATCATCTGCAGCTGTAACTAGCTTAAAATGCTACATAAAGTCAATCACATTTTCATTGGCTGCAGGTAATTTTTATTTCCTAGCAACAGTAAGACAGGCAATTCTGTAGCTCCTACAAATCACCCAAGGGTCGTCAGGCTATATCCTATAACACCTTGATCTATTGACAGCTTGATCTATAAACACTGCGAGGCAAAGAGCTAGTTGGATTCTAAATACTCACCAGAGATAAGCTGCAAGTTGCTGTTGCTTAAATATTTACTTTCAGACTTTGATTCAGCATCAACATTTGGTCCAAATTTTTGATCTCCTAAATATAGAGGTCTAAATTTTTCTTGAATATCAAGGCCAACTTTAAAATACACCAGAAAAAACAAATCACTATTGCTTAATTTTACGTAAGAAATTGTTTCTAACTTTGTAAATTTTATTAATACGGAATTTACTATAGGATTATAGTATATCTATTAACACATGGCATGCATAAAAGGCAATTTAAACAAGAACAGTTAAATACATGATTTTATTTTTCCCTTTCAGCAGTACTTTGCAGGAATACACAATATAGCCACTTGAAATTAAATATTAAATTCCTCCTCCTGACCAGTAAAATAACTTTAATATTTACTATGGGCTAATAGCACAGATGCTGTTAAACTAGTCACCTTATTTCTAATACTGGTTGTCTATTGCTTTAAAAGAAAAGTGGGGGAAAAGAAAAAAAAAAAACCCAAACATTTATACTCATCAATCCAATGCTGCAGCTGTCCCCATTTAGCTCTACATTGAGAACAGATCAATCAAAGGCCGCTGATCACTCAGCTCTTAGGTCCACTCTGAGCACAGAAGTGTGACTGTCAGTCACCCGCTCTGTGCTCTGCCCCTCCAGCGCTCACTAGAGCATTGGGATCTGCAGAGGGTGGGAGGGGCTGGCTCAGCCTCTCAGTCAGGTCAGACATCCGGCCAGATGCCAACATTATTTTCAGGATCCCTGCAGAGCCTGGAACAGCTCAATAATGTCAGCCAATAGTGGACTTTAGCCTGCTGTCGGCTGAATCTGGGTCACAGGAGTGCCGAACTGAGTGCATTCCTGTGACCCACAGGAGAAGTATGGCCAAAAGAGCTTTCAATTTGCCAATCGTGAAAAGTGCATTATTGTTCACTTTGAATACCCAATCGTGTAAATTACTCTCACATTTTTTTTAACCATTTCTTGACCACCCTATAGCAGAAGTACTGCTACAGAGCGGCAGGGATGCACAAAATTACGTTTATATACATGATTTTGTATTTCCGGGTGGGGGGGGGGGGCACTATTGGCTCCTCGGCATGTCAATCATCAGTGATCATCAGCAGAGCTGACAGGGGAGAGGTCTGTATGTAAACAAATACAGACCTCTCCCCTGTCAGCACGAACAGGTTGCTTTGTATTGCTCTGCACAGCACAGCAATACAAAGCAGCTTTTCTACACAGTAAAACACACACAGCACACTCACCCCAGATTTTAACCCCTTCCTGCCCAGTGTCATTAGTACATTGTCAGTGCTTTTTATTAGCACTGATCACTGTATTAGTGTCACTGTGCATGTCAGTGGCAGTTAGCCAGTTCCCGTCTAGTGTCAGAATGCCCGCCACAGTCCTGCAATAAGTCATTGATCGCTGCCATTACTAGTAATAAATAAATAAATATTCCAGTATATATACCGCCATTTGTAGACGCTATAACTTTTACGTAAGCCAATTAATTTACATGTATTGGGTTTTTTTTTTTAGCAAAAACATGTAGCAGAATACATTTTGGCCTACATTTATGATGAAATTTGATTCTTTAAAATATTTTATTGGACGTGTTTAATAGCAAAAAGTCAAAAATATTGTTTTTTTTTCAAAATTGTTGGTCTTTTTTTTGTTTATAGCACAAAAAAATAAAAAAAATGCACAGGTGATCAAATACCACCAAAAGAAAGCTCTATTTGTGGGGAAAAAAAAAGGACAACATTGCATGACCGCGCAATTGTCAGTTAAAGTAACACAGCGCTGTATCACAAAAAATGGCCTGGTCAGAAAGGGGGGTAAATCCTCTGGAGGGCAAGTGGTTAATGAAGATGCTCAGCTTTAACCTCTATGTAGGCGAGTTTTTGTTATTTAGAGTTTAATTTCATTAAAGGTGAAATGATATACATTGCAGTGTGTGGTAAAATCTCTGTATTGCTAATTACTACATGGCACGTTGCTTGTTCAGTTTAAAACCTGCTCCAAGTTTTACATTTCAGTTGGGTTTGAATACCTGCCTGTTCAACCTACCTAGGTCCCCACTCACCTAGGACACCAGTGAGTTTTTCATCTAAACTCCCCCCATGCTGAAAAGAAAATCAAAGCCCTCCCCTCCCCTGCCTTCTGTTTCTATAACAATGCTACTAATAATTAGCAATTTTCTGATAATATCATTAGCACCTGATCATCACTAAAACTGATGTCCTGGACAAGGAAAATCATAATATGCTTATACCCAACTACTTAAGGTAGTATTAAATCCTCTGATAATGCAAAGCAATGCAACATGTCCCAGCACCAGGTTTTCTTAATATCTGTGCCAAACCATAAGATACTCCCCAGCTCACTGTCACCACCCTATGTCTTCAGCTCCGTTCCTTCAGCATACGGCAGGGACACTGCAGGCTTAGTAAGCAGCTGGAGGGCACAGCCTTGGCTTGCTGGAGGTGCTATGAGCTTCTGTGGTGGTAAGAAGTATCCACAGACCTGCTTAGCAGCATGCATGCAAAGGTTGCTGCATGGGTCAGTATAAGGAAATGGAGTCACCTGAAGACTGGAGTCAGAGAGGACAGTAAAGCATGCACAGCAATAAAAGAAAAATGGTCCTGAAAACAAAGTGCTGAGGTCTACAGCACCATGTGTGCTTTTTCCTTTAAAAATGGTTATAAACTCAAAAGGTAATTTATATTAATATAGTCTCTGCTTTAAGGTTAAAAAAAAAAAAAAACTTTCACTGCATGTTTACACCCCCAACCATCCCTAAACACTTACATGAGCCATAATCTCCTGGCAGCAGCCAGTCAAACCCTGTGAGGAGGGAGTAGGGGGTTTGGCCAACCTGTGCCGGATGTGTATATGGATGCACACAGTCTGGATTGGGAGCATACCCACACTAATGCCCCCTCAGCATCTGGCTTGCTGAAGGGGCATACGCAGGGAAGGAGGAGCTGATATCACTGGAGGGGAACTCCAGGAGGAGAAGTAAGGACTGCTCTGTGCAAAACCATAGACTTAGAGAAGGCAACTATGACACAGAGCCAGATGAATCCTGTCTGACATGAGGGTCCAGTAAAAACAGTCAGGGGGACATAATGTCTACACTGTATGTGAGTCACTGACAGTCTGCCACACAGTGTGAAAGATGCAAGGAATGAGTAAACCCTGTTTACTCAGAACCCTTTTTGTACAATGAGTCAAGCCCTGGAAGTAATGTCTGATAGGCAGTGCAGAACTGATGCAAGAATGAGCAGGGAATGCCAGTATGTATTAGGCTGTCAGAGTAGGATGATTAAACAGAAACTGTGCCCCCTTATATCAGGTGTCCCTATCAGAGTCCCTCCTTACATCAGGAGTCTTCATCATCTGAGCCCCCCCCTTTACATGACAGTTCTGCCCAGAGTGCCCCCTCACATCAATTGCCCCATTACAGTACCCCCTTACATCAATTGTTGGCATCAAAATGCTCCCTAACATTGATTGCTCCCTTTCAGAATACCCCTTTACATCAACTGTCCCCATCAGTGTCCTCTCATATCAACTGTCCTCATCAGAATGCAACCTTACTTTAACTGCCCTCATCAGAGTGCCCCTCTGATGAGGGCAGTATTCAACCGCAGCATCCCCCTAGATCCAGGCCTGGTTTAACATGTTTTTTATTGCAATGAAAAAACAAACAAGCTTTACAATCACTTTAAATTAGGGTTTAATAACACTTAAGTAAACCCATAGCAAGCATGAAAGAGCTGAGGTAGCCACCGCAGCAAGCATATGTTCAGTATTCACAATTTTCCTGCAGTATATCAGTGAATTTTAGCACCTGAGAGGTAGAAATATTTGTATCAAAAATGTTATCTTACCATAGTCAGAACTGATTAAATGAACACTTAACTCATCAGATGTAAAAGCCCTCTTTATGTCAATTTTTCTTGTCCAGGTTCCTGATTTCAACAAAGCATTGTCCCTACAAATGAGAAAATATGATTTATCAAACCCTAGACAACTTTAAAATTTATATATATATATATATATATACACACACACACACACACACACACATACATACACACACACACACACATACATACATACAGTCAGTTAGGTCCATATATATTTGGAAAGAGGCACAATTTTATCTTTTTCAGGTATTTACCAAAACCTATTCAAGCTATAGTTCTATAATAGATATTGGCTGAAAGTGCACACTCTCAGTTTAATTTGAGGGTATGCACATCCAAATTGGAGGAAGGGTTTAGGAATTACAAATCTTAAGAGAAGCCATTCCCCCTTTTCAAGGGACCAAAAGCAAGTGGACAATTGAATCAAAAGCGGTTTCATGGCCAGGTGTGGGCTACTCCATTATTTCCTCATCAATTAAGCAGGTAAAATGTCTGGAGTTGATTCTAAGTGTGGTATTTGCATTTGGAATCTATTGCTGTGAACCTACATCATGCCTTCAAAGGAGCTGTCCATGCAAATGAAACAGGCCATCGTAAGGCTTCAAAAACAAAACAAATCCATCAAAGAGATAGCAGCAACATTAGGAGTGGCCAAATCAACAGTTTGGTACATTCTGAGGAAAGAAGAACACACTGGTGAGCTCAGCAACATAAAAAGGCATGGAAGTCCGCAGAAGACAACAGTGGTGGATGGTCGCAGGATCCTGTCTATGGTAAAAACAAAAACCCATGTACAACATCCAGACAAGTAAAGGACACTCTCCAGGAGGTGAGCGTATCAATGTCAAAGTCTTCAATCAAGAGAAGACTTCACAAGAGCAAATACAGAGGGTTCACCACAAGGTGCAAACCATTCATAAGCCTGAAGAAAAGAAAAGCCAGATTAATTAAATTAATATCCACCACCATATATGTGCAATAAAATAATCAGTGCAAAATCATATATAGGAAGTCCCCATATAGTCTATTCAGAAAAGTCCATATATCAATGATCCTCAATAAATGAAGTAATGAGATCCTCCTTCACCAATGTGATATCCAGTGCACAGAACACCCCACCAAATTACACACTCACCATGTACTGGTGATAAACCAGCGTATCAATATATATCCAGCATTCCACCAATTAGGCTCCAGCTTAGAAAAATCCTCTCATATTCAATTAGCACATGTGAATAAAAAGAATACTCTCCATAGTGCAATATCATCCAGCAAATTTATTAAGGTAACAAAAAACCCCCCATTAAAACCACACTCACAATGAGTATATGAATGTACAGCGTTTGTTAATACTCAGAGCTACAAGCTCTGTCTCCAGCATCTCACCAGCCTGCCTGCACTCAAGATGGCGATGGTGCAATCACGTAGTCCGGACACGTACATCAGCCTGCGTGGTGACGTCACCGGCTAACCCCACCCTAACGCGTTTCGTCAGATGACTTCTTCTGAGGGAGTGGTAAGCAGTGCGTGGAGGGCTCTCTTATAGAGCCACCTCCTTTCTAATTAGCCTAATCAATAAAACACCTGAAGGTGTAATGTCCTTACTATGCGTGATCCAATGTATAAACACCAGACTACCTCATTGCAATAGCACCATCTTGTGACAAATACTATTATAACAACGAGGTAATAATACATATCATTGTAATATCCATCAGCATAATCACGTTTACACACTCAATCAATAAAATACATTTTAAAGTTACATCAATAATAATTAAATAAGAATAGAATGAAAGAAATTAAATTAAATAAAATAAATTAAAAATAACACTGAAAAAAATACATAAAATAAATTAAAATTATGCATCACTAATGAAACAATTTAAGTCCAGTTTAACGTTTAATCCCTTAGGAGATAAAGCTTCAGTTAAAAAAATCCATTTAGTTTCACATTTTGAAAGCTCCCTAATTCTATTAGATCCCCTCTAAGCTTTGAGAATAGACTCAATGGCCCAAAATTTTATATTGGTTGGATCAGAATTATGATATTTCCCAAAGTGTAAAGATACACTGTGGTACTTATACCCCTTGCTAACATTCCTAAAAATGTTCAAGTACCCTAACCTTACGTTGTCGCTTGTCCTATAAATAAGGCCACATGGGCATTCCAAACTATACACTACATGGGTAGATTCACAGGTTAAAAAAGAAGAAATATCAAATTCCCTATGATTGGAATTTGAGGTAAATTTAACCAGTCCCTTAAATTTATGTTTAACCAAACTACACGCAGTACATTTTTTGCAAGAATAAAAACCTTTTCTATCCTTGAACATTTTTAAAGCCTTAGGGGGGCCCAGAATTTTTTGGACTATTTTATCACCAATAGTAGGGGCCTTCCTATAAATAAATACTGGTTTCTCTGGGATAACATTCCCTAATGTTTTATCAAGCCTCAAAATGTGCCAATGTTTATAAAAAATATCCTCAACAGCCTTATATTGAATTCAAATTACTGGCCATTTATCTAGTTACGGTGGATCTCTTTATACCATTATACAACATGATGATGCCTTATTAGCCCTTAACTGGGCTTTAAGTAGGAGGGAAGATTTACCATATAATCAAAAGACGTTTTTGAGAGACACTCTGGAATTCTGTTTATCCCACAATTACTTTTGGTACAATCACAGATTCTTCTCCCAGAAGAGGGGTGTAGCAATGGGAGCCCGTTTTGCGCCCAGTATAGCAAACCTGTTCATGGCAGAATGGGAGGACAGGTTTGTGTTTAACCATCAACGTGAGCAGGTATTGCTATACAAGAGATGTATTGATGACCTGTTCATGATTTGGGCTGGTGATGAAGGAGGACTATTAAGTTTTCTAAAGAGCTTGAATAATAACTCCAATAATATTAAGTTGGATTATCAATATAGTGCTGAATCAGTGCATTTCTTGGATCTCACTATTTTTAGAGTCAATGACACATTGCTTACTAAAACCTATTTCAAACCCACCGATAGAAATAGTTATCTGCCAATAGTTAGTGGACATCATTTATATTGGGAGGACCAAGCGACAACGTAAGGTTAGGGTACTTGAACATTTGAGGAATATTAGCAAGGGGTATAAGTATCATAGTGTATCTTTACACTTTAAGAAATATCATAATTGTGATCCAACCAATATAAAATTTTCGGGCCATTGAGTCTATTCCCAAAACTTGGAGGGGATCCAATAGAATTAGGGAGCTTTCAAAATGCGAAACTAAATGGATTTTTTTAACTGAAGCTTTATCTCCTAAGGGATTAAACGTTGAACTGGACTTAAATTGTTTCATTAGTGATGCATAATTTTAATTTTATTTTATATATTTTTTTCAGTGTTATTTTTATTTTATTTAATTAAATTTTTTTCATTATTATTCTATTCTAGTTTATGTAATTATTGATGTAAGTTTAAAATGTATTTTATTGATTGAGCGTGTAAACTTAATTATGCTGATGGATATTACAACGATATGTATTGTTATTACCTCATTGTTATAATCGTATTTGCACACAAGATGGTGCTATTGCAATGAGGTAGTCTGGTGTTTATACATCATGCATAGTAATGACATTACACCTTCAGGTGTTTTATTGATTGGGCCAATTAGAAAGGAGGTGGCTCTATAAGAGAGCCCTCCACGCACTGCTTACCATTCCCTCAGAAGAAGTCATCTGACGAAACGTGTTAGGGTGTGGTTAGCCGATGTCGTCACCACGCACGCTGATGCACGTGTCCGGACCACGTGATTACACCATCGCTATCTTGAGTGCAGGCAGGCTGGTGAGAAGCTGGAGACAGAGCTTGTAGCTCTGAGTATTAACAAACGTTGCACATTCATATACTCATTGTGAGTGTGGCTTTAATGGGGGGGTTTTTGTTACCTTAATAAATTTGCTGGATGATATTGCACTATGGAGAGTATTCTTTTTATTCACATGTGCTAATTGGATATGAGAGGATTTTTCTAAGCTGGAGCCTAATTGGTGGAATGCTGGATATATATTGATACGCTGGTTTATCACCAGTACATGGTGAGTGTGTAATTTGGTGGGGTGTTCTGTGCACTGGATATCACATTGGTAAAGGAGGATCTCATTACTTCATTTATTGAGGATCATTGATATATAGACTTTTCTGAATGGACTATATGGGGACTTCCTATATATGATTTTGCACTGATTATTTTATTGCACATATATGGTGGTGGATATTAATTTATTGATTTGGTTTAGGATTGCGCTATTATTTGTGGTCATCTGGTTTATCACATTTATTATTATTTACAGTGTATTATTATTAATAGCAGCACCTAATATTTTATACTCAATATCTAATTATTTTGGCTCGATGATGTTGGTATAAGAAGTGTCTTGAGTGCTATACTCATAAAGACACTTCGGGTGACTGACCTAATTGTAAGATTAATTTGTACCAGAATGATGGGAAGAAAAAAGTGTGGAGAAGGCTTGGAACAGCTCATGATCCAAAGAACACAACGTCATCTGTAAAAATGGAGGAGGCAGTGTGATGGCATGGGCATGCATGGCTTCCAGTGGCACTGGGTCATTGTTGTTTATTGATGATGTGACAGAAGACAGAAGCAGCCAGATGAATTCTGCAGTTTAGAGATATACTGTCAGCCCAGATTCAGCCCAATGCTGCAAAGTTGATTGGACGGCGCTTCACAGTACAGATGGACAATGATCCAAAACACACTGCAAAAGCAACCCAGGAGCTTTTGAAGGAAAAGAAGTGGAATATTCTGCAATGGCCAAGTCAATCACCTGATCTCAACCCAATTGAGCATGCATTTCACTTGCTGAAGGCAAAACTAAAGGCAGAAAGACCCACAAACAAAGAAAAACTGACGACAGCTGCAGTTAAGAGCCTGGCAAAGCATCAGAAAGGAAGAAACCCAGTCTTTGGTAATGTCCATGGGTTCCAGACTTCAGGCAGTTATTCCCAGCAAAGGATTCTCAACAAAATATTACAAATGAACATTTTATTTGTGATTATATTGGATATATATAGTGGATATATATCCACTTCCTTAAACTGAATCTCTCCAAAACCGAGCTCCTTGTATTCCCCCCAGCCCGAACCCCACCCCCCATTGACTTCTACATCACATCCAACAACGCCAATATCAAACCCGCTCTGCAGGCCAGAGTACTTGGTGTCATTCTGGACTCCAACCTATCCTTCCAGCCCCAAGTCCAACTTTAACAAACTCGTGCAGACTCCACCTTTGCAACATCGCCAAAATCCGCACGTTCCTAACCCCAGAAACCACTAAACAGCTCATCCACTCCCTCATCATATCACGACTCGACTACTGCAACTCCCTCCTCACTGGCCTGCCTCGCCGCTGGCTATCCCCGCTTCAGTCGATCCTGAATACGGCTGCCAGACTCATTCACCTTTCCAACCGCTCCATTTCCGCCACCCCCCTCTGCCAATCCCTCCACTGGCTTCCGATTGCGCAACGGATCAAATTTAAAATCCTAACACTGACGTACAAAGCTGTCCACCATACTGCCCCGAACTACATCACTGACCTAATATCCAAGTACCGCCCAGCACGCACACTCCGCTCCTCACAAGACCTCCTTCTCTCTAGTTCCCTGGTCTCCTCCTCCCATGCCCGCCTCCAGGACTTCTCCAGGGTGTCACCCATCCTCTGGAACTCCCTTCCCCAACCCATCAGATTATCACCTACTCTCCTCTCCTTTAGGCGTACCCTGAAAACCCATCTCTTCAGGGAAGCCTACCTCACCCCCTGCTAACTTGCTGACCTCCTCCACTCTTCCTACCACTCCATCCCCCACAGCTATCTCCTCCTGTACCACTATCCCGTCCCTTCTAGATTGTAAGCTCGAAAGAGCAGGGCCCTCGATCCCCTCATGTTTTGCATTGTATTGGTATTGTTCTGTCACATGTTCTGTCCCCCTTTGTAATGTACAGCGCTGAGTGAACTATTGGCGCTTTATAAATACTGTATTATAATAATAATAATAATAATAATTGTCCAAATACCGTGAAAAAGGAGGGATGGCTACTCTTAAGAACAGTAATTCCTAAACCCTTTCTCCAATTTGGATGTACGTACCCTCAAATTAAACCTGAGTGTGCGCACTTTCAGCCCATTTCCATTATATAACTATAGCTTGAATATGTTTTGGTAAATAACTGAAAATTAAAATTGTGCCTGTGTCCAAATATATATGGACATAATTGTATATACATACACACACTCACCGGCCTCACCTGTTCAATTGCATGGTAACACAAATTACTAATCAGCCAAACACATGGCAGCAACTCATTTAGGCATCTAGATATCGTGAGGACGACTTGCTGAAGTTCAAACCAAGCATCAGAATGGGGAAGAAAGGAGATTTAAGGAACTTTGAATGTGGCATGGTTGTTGGTGTCAAACGGGGTAGTCTGAGTATTTAAAAAACTTCTGATTTATTGGGATTTTCATGCACAACCATCTCTAGGGTTTACAGAGAATGGTCTGAAAAAGAGAAAATATCTAGTGAGCGACAGTTGTTTTGATGAAAATGCCTTGCTGATGTCAGAGGAGAATGGGAAGACTGGTTCAAGATGATAGAAAGGCAATAGTAACTCAAATAACCACTTGTTACAACCATGGTATGCAGAATACGATCTCTGATTGCACAACATGTTGAACCTTGAAGCAGATGGGCTATAGCAGCATAAGACCACACCGGGAGCCACTCTTGTCAGCTAAGAACAGGAAATGGAGGCTACAATTCGCACAAGCCTCACCAAAAGTGTACAATAGAAGATTGGAAAAAACGTTGGCTGGTCTGATGAGTCTCGATTTCAGCTACAACATTCAGATGGCAGGTTCAAACTTGACGTAAACAACATGAAAGTATGGATCCATCCTGCCTTCATGGTTCACGGTTCATGGATGAGCAGCCGACAAATCTGCAGCAACTGAGTGATGCTATCAAGTCAATATGGAGCAAAATCTCAGAGGAATGTTTTCAACATCTTGTTGAATCTATGTCACAAAGAATTAAGGCAATTCTGAATGCAAAAGGGGGTCCAACACAGGATTAGCAAGGTGTACAGTACCTAATAAAGTGGCCGGTGAGCGTGTGTGTGTGTGTGTGTATATATATATATATATATATATATATATATATATATATATATACATACATACTACACATATACATATATATATATATATATATATATATATATATATATATATATACACACACACACACACACACACATATATACATATACACACACACACACACACACACACACACATACACACAGTGGGGCAAAAAAGTATTTAGTCAGCCACCAATTGTGCAAGTTCTCCCACTTAAAAAGATGAGAGAGGCCTGTAATTGGCATCAGAGGTAGACCTCAACTATGAGAGACAAAATGAGAAAAAAAATCCAGACAATCACATTGGCTGATTGGAAAGAATTTATTTGCAAATTATGGTGGAAAATAAGTATTTGGTCACCTACAAACAAGCAAGATTTCTGGCTCTCACAGACCTGTACCTTCTTCTTTAAGAGGCTCCTCTGTCCTGCACTCATTAGCTGTATCAATGGCACCTGTTTGAACTTTTTATCACTATAAAAGACACCTGTCCACAATCTCAAACAGTCACATTCCAAACTCCACTATGGTGAAGACCAAAGAGCTGTTGAAGGTCACCAGAAATAAATTTGTAGACCTGCACCAGGCTGGGAAGACTGAATCTGCAATAGACAAGCAGCTTGGTGTGAACAAATCAACTGTGGGAGCAATAAATAGAAAATGGAAGACATACAAGACCACTGATAGTCTCCCTCGATCTGGGGCTCCACGCAAGATCTCACCCCGTGGGGTCAAAATGATCACAAGAACGGTGAGCAAAAATCCCAGCACCACACGGGGGACCTAGTGAATGACCTGCAGAGAGCTGGGACCAACGTAACAAAGGCTACCATCAGTAACACTCTACGCCGCCAGAGACTGAGATCCTGCAGTGCCAGACATGTCCCCCTGCTTAAGCCAGTACATGTCTGGGCCCGTCTGAAGTTTGCTAGAGAGCATTTGGATGATCCAGAAGAGGATTGGGAGAATGTCATATAGTCAGATGAAACCAAAATAGAACTGTTTGATAGAAACACAACTCGTTGTGTTTGGAGGAGAGAGAATGCTGAGTTGCATCCAAAGAACACCATACCTACTGTGAAGCATGGGGGTGGCAACATCATGCTTTGGGGCTGTTTCTCCGCAAAGGGACCAGGACGACTGATCCATGTACAGAACAGAATGAATGGAGCCATGTATCGTGAGATTTTGAGTGCAAACCTCCTTCCATCAGCAAGGGCATTGAAGATGAAACGTGGCTGGGTCTTCCAACATGACAATGATCCCAACGAAGGAGTGGCTTCGTAAGAAGCATTTCAAGGTCCTGGAGTGGCCTAGCCAGTCTCCAGATCTCAACCCCATAGAAAACCTTTGGGAGGGAGTTGAAAGTCCGTGTTGTAAGTGGGAGAACTAGCACAATTGGTGGCTGACTAAATACTTTTTTGCCCCACTGTGTGTATATACATATATATATATATATATACACACACACATACATACATATACACACACACACACATATATATATATATATATATATATATATATATACACACACACACACACACACACACACACATATATATATATATATATATATACACACACATATATATATATATATATATATATATATATATATACACATACTACACATATACATATATATATATATATATATATATATACACACACACATACATATACTCTATTGAACCAATTATTTATCAAACCAATACATTTGAAAAAAAGCATTTGAATATATATTTAATCAGTGCAACATTTCTTTATTCTGTAAACCACCTTTTAAGTGGCAACTCATACGGTTATCCACCTAAACACAAATAACCATTTTTTTTGTCTTGTGTGGATATAAATCACTTTATGTTTTGGCTTCATTTAAAGATCCAGACACAACTGAGTTGATTTATTAAAAAAACAGGGATAGTTCCTTAAGTGAATGATCACTTTGCAAAGTTAATATTCACTTAGCTTGGTGAGTATAGTGTAGACATCTTTCATCCAATTATGAGAAAGCAAACCTTTTCTTTATTTTTTTTTTCTTGCAGATGACTGGTATTAACCGCTTTCCCGCCACCCTATAACAGATATATTGCTACAGGGCAGCAGGGGTGCACAAAATCACGTATATATGTGATTTTGCATTTCCGGGTAGGGGACGCATTCGAGCAGCGCATGTGCCCTACCTGCATTACTGGGTCCCAGCCGGTGATTACTCACCGGCACTCGGTGACTGCAGAGCATTACTGACGGAGGTAGAGAATTGTAAGTAAACATTACAGTTGTCTCCCCTGTCGGCTCCTGCACACTACTATGCATGGCTTTGCATAGCAGAGCCATACAAAGCAGTGTGCTTACAGTGAAGCACACACATAGCCTCCACAGTAAAACAGCACACAATTAACCCTTTGATCACCCCACGTTAACCCCTTCCTGCCCAGTGCCATTAGTACAGTGTCAGTGCTTTTTATTAGCACTGATCACTGTATTGGTGTCACTGGGGATGTCAGTGGCAGTCAGTTCCCCCACATGCCCTAATCCAAATCTATATTTATTTTATTTCCTCAATGAGGAAAAACAGCAAAGGTGCTATTAAATTGTATCAATTTTAAAATATTTGTCATAACAGACCTTGTACATACAAGTTATGTTGGCAAGTTGTCTTCAAAACTCCAGTTACAAATTACAAAACAATCATATTTCTTTGGTGCTGGTCATATTCAAATAAAAAAAAAAAAAAAAAATTACTTACATTATTTTCTGCTTAAAGACAATATTGTTATCAGTATCTCCAATAATAAGTGTAACATGGTGACAATCTGGTGCTGTTCTCTTTTTCTGTAACTTCTCATAATTTGTTAACAGGACAGTAACAACAATTTCTGCAACTGATAAAGTGTATCTTGTTAACTAAAAGAAGTAAATTTGAAAAATACAAAATCTTTGGTTAGTACAGTTCCTCAGTACAGGCGTACTTTATTTCCTTTTACAAGTATTACAAAATAATAAATAAATATATATATATGTCACCTGGTAATAAAGACCGTTTAATCAAATTAAGGTATATGTAAACCAAAGAACAAAAATGTAATATACACTCCGGCCTACCAGCCCATAGATGTGGTGGCTGCATTCGATTACATTTTTAAGGCCTTTTTCCATTTATTTTCTCTCAGGGTTGTCTTAATGCATGGGTACCCCTGGGCAGTGCCCAGGAGTCCCAGGTGCATAGATGTCCCATCATAACCTTACATCACATCATACGTCCCAACAGTCCCGGGTTTGCGGAGACAGAAGCCCACAGAACCTGTGCTGTGCCCTCCAGATCCCAGGACTGTGCCCTCCTGACTCCCCCTGTACTGTGCCCTTCTGCCTACAACTCCCCTTTTCTACATCTAATTGTTATCCATTTTATTGAAAGTACTAATACATATGTTTTAATTCTATTTATACTTTAATTCTTGAGAGTAGGTGCGTAAATTGGGGCAGGCTGGTAGGGGCCCCAGTGCAATACTTTGCCCAAGGGACCATGATGCTATTAAGATGGCCATGTTTTCACTTGGTGGTCCTGTCAGTAACACAGTTTCTCTTCTAGGGTGACGTCACTCACTTATCATACTGTACCTGTGCAGGAACAGTGTTTTTACCCTAGGATAGAAAGTGTGTTAGGACTACAGGACATCTCCCAATCAGAGATGTACACAGACAGCTGTGAACAATGCTAATAACACTAAACAGGCAGAGAGAATAGGAAGAGTTCTGGCAGGATCAACAGATTTTTTTTCACCCATCGAATGGATATAACAAAAAGCATTTAGCAGACTAAAAAGAAGCACATATGTTCTTCATTAGAAAACATATAAACTGTAATTGAACAGAATGTGTACTGTGGCTTTTGCATGTCAGAAAAATATATTGTATAGAATGGGTATATGATTTATTTATTGCCAAATATTGGTGTCAAATCGGGAGTGGGTTGCTAAGTAGTAAGATTCTTGACAATTAGCCCAAAAGTCCAATGTGCCAGACCAAAATGAACAGAGCAGTCCCTCGACATTAATATTAGAGTTACACTATTTTTGGCAGTGTTGGGGTTGATATAATTTGTGTGAAAACCAAACATTTCCAGTTCAAATAAAATAAAAGAAATGCATTTGCAGGCATGTAGACATTGTATTCACAACCCCCATTTTCATAGACTTGCCTTCACGTTCCTGTTTCAGCCATTGTGCAGTATGACTGGGCGTCATATGATGTCCTGTCAAAACGGGCCGAGCAGCGGCGATCTGTCACAGGGTGTGTCCTTTGGGACACAGCCGATGACATATCACTACACTGGCCCATTGCCAGTGTCATGTGACCGTTGTGACTAGAGATGAGCGAATCGAACTAGGCGAACCGGAATTCGAGTCGAATTTCAGGAAATATTCGATTCGTGTCGAAACCGAAATTTTGCCTACTTCGGGTGCGCGAATCGAACATTTCCCGATCAGCCGGCAAAAGTGTCCCTGCAGTGAGCTCCGCTATTTCTGACAGTTCTCTGACAGAAGGAACACATGTTTAGCGGTTGAAACATTGTATCTATTAGTTTACATTTAGGATACAGATGTTTCAACCACTGTACATGTGAAGAAGTTGTGAGAGAACTGTCAGAAATAGAGGAACTCTGCACATACACTTTTTGCCGGCTTGGAATTATTCTTCTTTTCATCCTACTTCTTCTTCTTCTTCATCCTCAGAAGAAGAGGATGAGGATGAGGATGAAGAAGAAGAAGAAGAAGAAGAAGAAGAAGAAGAAGTAGGATGAAAAGAAGAATAATTCCAAGCCGGCAAAAAGTGTATGTGCAGAGTTCCTCTATTTCTGACAGTTCTCTCACAGCTTCTTCACATGTACAGCGGTTGAAACATCTGTATCCTAAATGGAAACTAATAGATACAATTTGTATCTATTAGTTTCCATTTAGGATACAGATATTTCAACCGCTGTACATGTGAAGAAGCTGTGAGAGAACTGTCAGAAATAGAGGAACTCTGCACATACACTTTTTGCCGGCTTGGAATTATTCTTCTTTTCATTCTTCTTCTTCTTCCTCATCCTCATCCTCATCCTCTTCTTCTGAGGATGAGGATGAAGAAGAAGAAGAAGAAGAAGTAGGATGAAAAGAAGAATAATTCCAAGCCGGCAAAAAGTGTATGTGCAGAGTTCCTCTATTCTGCAGATACACTTAGAGGAGCTCTGCAGATACACTTAGAGGAGCTCTGCACATACACTTTTTGCCGGCTTGGAATTAATCTTATTTTCATCCTACTTCTTCTTCTTCTTCTTCTTCATCCTCATCCTCAGAAGAAGAAGAGGATGAGGATGAGGATGAAGAAGAAGAAGAAGAAGTAGGATGAAAATAAGAATAATTCCAAACCGGAAAAAAGTGTATGTGCAGAGCTCCTCTAAGTGTATCTGCAGAGCTCCTCTAAGTGTATCTGCAGAATAGAGGAACTCTGCACATACACTTTTTGCCGGAAACCGCTGTATGGAGTGAATGTCCCAGAACTGTCAGAAATAGACTATTTATGACAGTTCTGGGACATTCACTGCATACAGCTGTTTTAACCGCTGTATGGAGGGAATGTCATGGAACTGTCAGAAATAGACTATTAATGACAGTTCTGGGACTGTCCTTCAATGCAGCGGTTGAAACATTGTATGTATTTGTTTCCATAAATGGATCCATTTATGGAAACAAATACATACAATGTTTCAACCGCTGCATGGAAGGACAGTCCCAGAACTGTCATTAATAGTCTATTTCTGACAGTTCCATGACATTCCCTCCATACAGCGGTTAAAACAGCTGTATGGAGTGAATGTCCCAGATCTATCAGAAATAGACTATTTATGACAGTTCTGGGACATTCACTGCATACAGCTGTTTTAACCGCTGTATGGAGGGAATGTCATGGAACTGTCAGAAATAGACTATTAATGACAGTTCTGGGACTGTCCTTCCATGCAGCGGTTGAAACATTGTATGTATTTGTTTCCATAAATGGATCCATTTATGGAAACAAATACATACAATGTTTCAACCGCTGCATGGAAGGACAGTCCCGGAACTGTCATTAATAGTCTATTTCTGACAGTTCCATGACATTCCCTCCATACAGCGGTTAAAACAGCTGTATGCAGTGAATGTCCCAGATCTATCAGAAATAGACTATTTATGACAGTTCTGGGACATTCACTGCATACAGCTGTTTTAACCGCTGTATGGAGGGAATGTCATGGAACTGTCAGAAATAGACTATTAATGACAGTTCTGGGACTGTCCTTCCATGCAGCGGTTGAAACATTGTATGTATTTGTTTCCATAAATGGATCCATTTATGGAAACAAATACATACAATGTTTCAACCGCTGCATGGAAGGACAGTCCCGGAACTGTCATTAATAGTCTATTTCTGACAGTTCCATGACATTCCCTCCATACAGCGGTTAAAACAGCTGTATGCAGTGAATGTCCCAGATCTATCAGAAATAGACTATTTATGACAGTTCTGGGACATTCACTGCATACAGCTGTTTTAACCGCTGTATGGAGGGAATGTCATGGAACTGTCAGAAATAGACTATTAATGACAGTTCTGGGACTGTCCTTCCATGCAGCGGTTGAAACATTGTATGTATTTGTTTCCATAAATGGATCCATTTATGGAAACAAATACATACAATGTTTCAACCGCTGCATGGAAGGACAGTCCCAGAACTGTCATTAATAGTCTATTTCTGACAGTTCCATGACATTCCCTCCATACAGCGGTTAAAACAGCTGTATGGAGTGAATGTCCCAGATCTATCAGAAATAGACTATTTATGACAGTTCTGGGACATTCACTGCATACAGCTGTTTTAACCGCTGTATGGAGGGAATGTCATGGAACTGTCAGAAATAGACTATTAATGACAGTTCTGGGACTGTCCTTCCATGCAGCGGTTGAAACATTGTATGTATTTGTTTCCATAAATGGATCCATTTATGGAAACAAATACATACAATGTTTCAACCGCTGCATGGAAGGACAGTCCCAGAACTGTCATTAATAGTCTATTTCTGACAGTTCCATGACATTCCCTCCATACAGCGGTTGAAACCGCTGTATGGAGTGAATGTCCCAGAACTGTCAGAAATAGACAGAAACTGTCACAGAACTGTCCTTCTTCTCATCCTTCTCCTTCTTCTCATCCTTCTTCTCATCCTTCTTCTCATCCTTCTCCTTCTTCTCATCCTTCTCCTTCTTCTCATCCTTCTCCTTCTGCTCATCCTTCTTCTCATCCTTCTCCTTCTTCTCATCCTTCTCCTTCTCCTTCTTCTCATCCTTCTCCTTCTCCTTCTTCTCATCCTTCTCCTTCTCATCCTTCTCCTTCTCCTTCTCATCCTTCTCCTTCTTCTCATCCTTCTCCTTCTTCTCATCCTTCTCCTTCTCCTTCTTCTCATCCTTCTCCTTCTCCTTCTCATCCTTCTCCTTCTTCTCATCCTTCTCCTTCTCCTCATCCTTTTTCTTCTCATCCTTCTCCTTCTCCTTCTTCTCATCCTTCTCCTTCTTCTCATCCTTCTCCTTCTTCTCATCCTTCTCCTTCTTCTCATCCTTCTCCTTCTTCTCCTTCTTCTCATCATTCTCCTTCTTCTCATCCTTCTCCTTCTTCTCATCCTTCTCATCCTTCTTCTCATCCTTCTTCTTCTCATCCTTCTCCTTCTTCTCATCCTTCTCCTTCTCCTTCTTCTCATCCTTCTCCTTCTTCTCATCCTTCTCCTTCTTCTCATCCTTCTCCTTCTCATCCTTCTCCTTCTCCTTCTTCTCTTCCTTCTCCTTCTTCTCATCCTTCTCCTTCTTCTCATCCTTCTTCTTCTCATCCTTCTCCTCCTTCTTCTCATCCTTCTTCTCATCCTTCTTCTTCTCATCCTTCTCCTTCTTCTCATCCTTCTCCTTCTCCTTCTTCTCATCCTTCTCCTTCTTCTCATCCTTCTCCTTCTTCTCATCCTTCTCCTTCTTCTCATCCTTCTCCTTCTTCTCATCCTTCTCCTTCTCCTTCTTCTCTTCCTTCTCCTTCTTATCATCCTTCTCCTTCTTCTCATCATTCTCCTTCTTCTCATCCTTCTCCTTCTTCTCATCCTTCTTCTTCTCATCCTTTTCCTTCTTCTCATCCTTCTTCTTCTCATCCTTCTTCTTCTCATCCTTCTCCTTCTCATCCTTCTCTTTCTTCTCATCCTTCTCCTTCTCCTTCTTCTCATCCTTCTCCTTCTTCTCATCCTTCTCCTTCTCCTTCTTCTCATCCTTCTCCTTATTCTCAGCCTTCTTCTTCTCATCCTTCTCCTTCTCATCCTTCTCCTTCTCATCCTTCTCCTTCTTCTCATCCTTCTCCTTCTTCTCATCCTTCTCCTTCTCCTTCTTCTCATCCTTCTCCTTCTCCTTCTTCTCATCCTTCTCCTTCTCCTTCTTCTCATCCTTCTCCTTCTTCTCATCCTTCTCCTTCTTCTCATCCTTCTCCTTCTCCTTCTTCTCATCCTTCTCCTTCTCCTCATCCTTTTTCTTCTCATCCTTCTCCTTCTCCTTCTTCTCATCCTTCTCCTTCTTCTCATCCTTCTCCTTCTTCTCATCCTTCTCCTTCTTCTCATCCTTCTCCTTCTTCTCATCCTTCTCCTTCTCCTTCTTCTCTTCCTTCTCCTTCTTATCATCCTTCTCCTTCTTCTCATCATTCTCCTTCTTCTCATCCTTCTTCTTCTTCTCATCCTTCTTCTTCTCATCCTTTTCCTTCTTCTCATCCTTCTTCTTCTCATCCTTCTTCTTCTCATCCTTCTCCTTCTCATCCTTCTCTTTCTTCTCATCCTTCTCCTTCTCCTTCTTCTCATCCTTCTCCTTCTTCTCATCCTTCTCCTTCTTCTCATCCTTCTCCTTATTCTCAGCCTTCTTCTTCTCATCCTTCTCCTTCTCATCCTTCTCCTTCTCATCCTTCTCCTTCTTCTCATCCTTCTCCTTCTTCTCATCCTTCTCCTTCTCCTTCTTCTCATCCTTCTCCTTCTCCTTCTTCTCATCCTTCTCCTTCTCCTTCTTCTCATCCTTCTCCTTCTTCTCATCCTTCTCCTTCTTCTCATCCTTCTCCTTCTCCTTCTTCTCATCCTTCTCCTTCTCCTCATCCTTTTTCTTCTCATCCTTCTCCTTCTCCTTCTTCTCATCCTTCTCCTTCTTCTCATCCTTCTCCTTCTTCTCATCCTTCTCCTTCTTCTCATCCTTCTCCTTATTCTCAGCCTTCTTCTTCTCATCCTTCTCCTTCTCATCCTTCTCCTTCTCATCCTTCTCCTTCTTCTCATCCTTCTCCTTCTTCTCATCCTTCTCCTTCTCCTTCTTCTCATCCTTCTCCTTCTCCTTCTTCTCATCCTTCTCCTTCTCCTTCTTCTCATCCTTCTCCTTCTTCTCATCCTTCTCCTTCTTCTCATCCTTCTCCTTCTCCTTCTTCTCATCCTTCTCCTTCTCCTCATCCTTTTTCTTCTCATCCTTCTCCTTCTCCTTCTTCTCATCCTTCTCCTTCTTCTCATCCTTCTCCTTCTTCTCATCCTTCTCCTTCTTCTCATCCTTCTCCTTCTTCTCCTTCTTCTCATCATTCTCCTTCTTCTCATCCTTCTCCTTCTTCTCATCCTTCTCATCCTTCTTCTCATCCTTCTTCTTCTCATCCTTCTCCTTCTTCTCATCCTTCTCCTTCTCCTTCTTCTCATCCTTCTCCTTCTTCTCATCCTTCTCCTTCTCATCCTTCTCCTTCTCCTTCTTCTCTTCCTTCTCCTTCTTCTCATCCTTCTCCTTCTTCTCATCCTTCTTCTTCTCATCCTTCTCCTCCTTCTTCTCATCCTTCTTCTCATCCTTCTTCTTCTCATCCTTCTCCTTCTTCTCATCCTTCTCCTTCTCCTTCTTCTCATCCTTCTCCTTCTCCTTCTTCTCATCCTTCTCCTTCTTCTCATCCTTCTCCTTCTTCTCATCCTTCTCCTTCTTCTCATCCTTCTCCTTCTTCTCATCCTTCTCCTTCTCCTTCTTCTCTTCCTTGTCCTTCTTATCATCCTTCTCCTTCTTCTCATCATTCTCCTTCTTCTCATCCTTCTCCTTCTTCTCATCCTTCTTCTTCTCATCCTTTTCCTTCTTCTCATCCTTCTTCTTCTCATCCTTCTTCTTCTCATCCTTCTCCTTCTCATCCTTCTCTTTCTTCTCATCCTTCTCCTTCTCCTTCTTCTCATCCTTCTCCTTCTTCTCATCCTTCTCCTTCTCCTTCTTCTCATCCTTCTCCTTATTCTCAGCCTTCTTCTTATCATCCTTCTCCTTCTTCTCATCATTCTCCTTCTTCTCATCCTTCTCCTTCTTCTCATCCTTCTCCTTCTTCTCATCCTTCTCCTTCTCCTTCTTCTCATCCTTCTCCTTCTCCTTCTTCTCATCCTTCTCCTTCTCCTTCTTCTCATCCTTCTCCTTCTTCTCATCCTTCTCCTTCTTCTCACCCTTCTCCTTCTCCTTCTTCTCATCCTTCTCCTTCTCCTTCTTCTCATCCTTCTCCTTCTCCTTCTCCTTCCTCATCTCCAAGGGCATTTAAATTAAAGGTACAGTGTTCTGCACTAATTTAAAGGCTCTCTGAAGCCTAGAAACCCTTTAAATAAGTCATCTTCGTAGCGGAGAAATTCGCATCGAATCGAATTTCACACTGGAATTCGCCGAATCAGCCGAATCGAATTTTTCATTTCTTCGCTCATCTCTAGTTGTGACCAATCACAGCAGATCACATGTCAATTGTATACAATAGATGACTTCCTGTCATGCCATCCATTGTATACAATTATGTTGTTAGCTGTGACTGGTCAAGGCAGTCACATGATACAGACAGGGCCAATCACAGCCCATCTGTATCATGTGTTCAGCTTTGCCCAATCACAGCTAATCACAACAAAAGACTGCATGAATCAGTTTTATTCAGTAACAATGATTGCACATATCAATGAAATACATTGGTATTAGCAATCATAATGTGTTAAAAAAAAAAAAAAAATCCTGATCACTTGCCCAGAGTAGTTCAATGTTACTATGGTAACATTGTATTGCTTTGGTCACAGTGTGCTGAAAAATAAAATCGTAAAAAAAAGAAAAAATGTAATAAAAAATAAAACAAAATAGAAACATTTGAAAAAAAAAAAATACAAATTCAATTATTTTCACCAAATAAATGTAGCAGAATACATTTTGACCTAAATTTATGAAGAAATTGTATTTATTTGCAAAATTTTATAACAGAAACGAAGAAAAGTGCATTTTTTTCCCAAAAGTTTCAGGTCTTTTTTGTTTGATTTAGCAAAAATAAAAAATGATGTGGTGATTAAATACCACCAAAAGAAAGCTCTATTTGTGTGAAAAAAAATTATAAAAATGTCTTAAGGGTACAGTGTTGCATGACCGCGCAACTGTTATTCACAGTGCGACAGCGATGAAAGCTGAAAATTGGCGTGGGGGGGGGGGGGTGGGGGGAGTGCCCGGAACTGAAGTGGTTAATGAGGTAAAAGCTGTAAAATTTGATATGGGATTTAATAGTTGAGTTACCTGTTCAATGCCAAGCTCATAGGTTGGAAGGTGCAGTACAGATTCTTTTATTTGATTTCCAAATGGAGGATTCCTGTTAACAATCTGTAAAATCAAAAGACATATAAAGAAAATAAGTACATAAAAGGGGTTTTAATTTGCTTGTATTATTGTTCATTCACCCTCTGGCTTCTTGATCACTCAGGCACTCCAAAAGGAGAGTTCTCCCTGTGTGAGTACCATCACTCTACATCCTCTGGCCAGAGAACCTCAGTTCTTCCCCTGCAGCAAAGTAAACTTACTCCTTTTGCTACATTCTCTGTAATATAAAATAAAACTCTAGTGTATGGACCCCTGCCTCAAAGTGTATTTGGATTTTTGCAGCCAAATGAGATAACACCTGCTTTATACTTGTTATAATTCCTCATTCACATAACATAAGTTAAAGTGGTTCTAAAGCCAAGATATTTTTTACCTTTATGCATTCCCTGTGCAAACTCTGGTTCACACTGATGCGGTGCAGAATTCGCAGCATTTTCAGTGCGAATTCCGCTATTGTATCTGTATCAGATCGTTAACAAGAAAGTTGCCCAAGTATATCAGTTGCAATATCTTTATGTCCCTTATGAGCTTATTATTATTATACAGTATTTATAAAGCGCCAATAGTTCGCTCAGCGCTGTACATTACAAAGGGGGACAGAACATGTGACAGAACAATACCAATTCAATGCAAAACATGAGGGGATCGAGGGCCCTGCTCTTTTGAGCTTACAATCTAGGAGGGAGGGGATGGTGGCACAGGAGGAGATAGCTGTGGAGGATGGAGTGGTAGGAAGAGTGGAGGAGGTCGGCAAGTTAGCAGGGGGTGGGGTAGGCTTCCCTGAAGAGATGGGTTTTCAGGGTACGCCTAAAGGAGAGGAGAGTAGGTGATAATCTGATGGGTTGGGGCAGGGAGTTCCAGAGGATGGGTGACACCCTGGAGAAGTCCTGGAGGCGGGCATGGGAGGAGGAGACCAGGGAACTAGAGAGAAGGAGGTCTTGTGAGGAGCGGAGTGTGTGTGCTGGGCGGTACTTGGATATTAGGTCAGTGATGTAGTTCGGGGCAGTATGGTGGACAGCTTTGTACGTCAGCGTTAGGATTTTGAATTTGATCCGTTGCGCAATCGGAAGCCAGTGGAGGGATTGGCAGAGGGGGGTGGCGGAGACAGAGCGGTTGGAAAGGTGAATGAATCTGGCAGCCGTATTCAGGATCGACTGAAGCGGGGATAGCCAGCGGCGAGGCAGGCCAGTGAGGAGGGAGTTGCAGTAGTCGAGTCGTGATATGATGAGAGAGTGGATGAGCTGTTTAGTGGTTTCTGGGGTTAGGAACGTGCGGATTTTGGCGATGTTGCGGAGGTGGAGTCTGCACGAGTTTGTTAAAGATTGGACTTGGGGTTGAAAGGATAGGTTGGAGTCCAGAATGACACCAAGTACTCTGGCCTGCAGGGCGGGTTTGATGGTAGCGTTGTTGGATGTGACGGTGAAGCTTATGAAGGAGACAGAACTTTTCACATCCAAGTGATCTACTAACACCATTTAGTACTATTTGGGAGTGCAAAAAACATATAATGACTAATAATGAACAAACCAGGCAAAGCTTGGTTTGCTGGATGTTTGCAGATGACTTAAAAAAAAATCCACAACCCCCGCTGCATAAAGCACGAACCCAATTAAAGTCTATGGGAGACAAACTTGTAAAGTTTTTGTGGTTTTCTTTTTCAAAGCCAGTTTTTAAGTTTTTGTCAAAAAAGGACACGAGTAGCTGGACACTGCCATGAGGATGTGTACCGAAGAAACTTAAAGTGCCATTCAGTGGGGAGAAGGTCCTTTAATGCAGCTTAAAGACAACAATAAAACCACACTTAGACTCCTTTCACAAGGGCGCTCAGTTTGTCCATTTTTCATCCATCCGTTGATAGGTGAAAAACGGACATCAATGCATTTCTATGGAAAAATAGATGAAAAAGGATGAGGACCCTCCTATCCCTCTTGTATTGAACTGTATTGTTGCTGTATTGTCTCCCGTTATATTGTAAAGCGCTGAGCAAACCGTTGGCACTATATAAATCCTGTATAATAATAATAATCCATTTACATTCACACCCATTTTTTGGGGAAATGGATCAAAGCCCTATTTTTTTTCTGGTAAAAAAAAATGGAATGGACAAAGAACAGATGTAAACAAACAAACGGTTCATTTTTGCACTGGTAGTAGATGTAAAAAACTGATATAAAAACTAATGAAAAACTGATGTAAAACTGACTTTGTTTTTTCTTTGAAAAAAGTGACTGAACTAATTAAACAAATGGAACATTCATGTGAAAGGACCCATATTCTCTTTTATCATAAAACATATATAAATAGTGTTGTGCTAACTCATATATACATAATAGTCCATAAAAAGTTCAAATGTGATAGTTCAATCAAAATATGAAATATAAATTAGAAAAAATATATAAAGTGCTTAAATGGTGAAAAATCAATACGATGTGCTCTGGACAAATAATTATTTTCAAAAAAACAGTGCTCCACCTTGACTTAGTGTTCCTCCACCTAAAAATATATAGATGGCCACTCACCTCATACCATGGACCTATAAATTAATACAGGTCAACCAAGCATGGTAATTCCAAAAAGATGCTCTAGATGGCAGCAGAGAGCCGATGATGGGCACCCCTTCAATAACTATATAGGGGACTGTTCTCGGCTTAACTCCACATACAGAAAGAACAGAGGACATCTCCCATAGTGTAATACTGTTTAATTTCACATAAAATTGTTTCAGAGTGTCACTCACATGACAGAAGCATTAACAGATCGATTTAAATTTTAAAACCCCAGCTCCGTAAACAGCTGGCAATGACGTCACTAGGCTGTTTACGGAGCGGGAGTTTTAAATTTTAAAGTTAGCGCAACACTATTTATATATGCTTTAAGTGTTATTGCAGCGGCTCTATTTTATTAGCTAATTCACAAGTTTGATAGCGCACATTGTTTTATTTACCTATATTATTTTACTGCTAATATATCAAAAAGTGGCGCTTACTTAATTTATGTACTTATGTGGACACGCTCGCCCCCCTCACTACACACAGAATCAGGCCCCGGCCCCTACAACCTTGGTAAACAGATAACACCAGAAGTCTCAAAAAACATAGCCATGTACTTAAACTTCTATGGCGTAAGACTGAGTTTTAGAAAGAAAATACAATTCCTGCCTCCACACTTCCAAGCAGACCTATATCATCACTGTCATTAACACCTTCTCATCTAGTCCCCATCATCTCTTCTCTACCTTTAACCCTCTACTTCATCCTCCAGTGCCTGCACTAACTCACTGCCCTGGAGATTGCCAAACACTTAAAAAATAAGATTGATACAATTCGTGATGAGATTTCCACTGTACAGACACCTCCCCCACTTAACACTTAATGTTCACAGGTTATCTCATTACTCCCCTCATTCAACCCCACTACTACAGATAAGTTTGCTAAACCTTTTTTCTTCTAATGCCCACCTAACCACCTGCCCTCTGGACTCTGTTCCCTCACAATCACTACAGTCATCCTCTGGCTCTATTCTACACTCTCTAACCCAGTGTTTTTCAACCTTTTTCCTGTCAAGGCACCTTTTAGAATTGTACACAGTCTTGAGGCACACCAGTTTGAGGGTTCATTCACAGCAGGTAGTGCCTCCAAGCACTCTTTTACATGTTCTCACGTGTTGCATTTTCCAATGGGCTGTCCTATGTGTGCGAAACATGTAAAAAAGGTACTAGCATGATTTTTTAAATTGTGCCCCATCAAAATGCATAGTACTGTGGTACCATGTATTTTAACAGGTGTGAATACAAGCATATTTGCTAGATGTATGGGGGTGCTATTAAAAAATTAGCATTTTTGTGCGCTGCAGGAAAATGCTCAATGAGACCAAAAAATGTAGTTTCTGAGGTTGTCATCTATAGGTTCTATGCAGAATTCAGTAGTTTGTAATGGAGGGTTCAGAGATCAGTAATTTGTAAGGCAGAGAAATCTGCCTTTCAAACTACTGAAATGTGCTTTACCAGCTACATAACTGTGCCTTAGATCTGTCCGTAGATGGATAAAAATTTGCCCAGTTCAGCAGGGACCAGTTGAATTTTGATCCATTTACAGACAGGCTGGTTGTACAGAAGTCGTTCTCTCGATCGACTTCTGTACAATTAGGCTGTTGGAAAAGTTTTGCTTGATCAGTGCTGCCAGCTAGTCAGCGGCACTGATGAGTGTATTCTGGTGGTGGAGAAGCCTCCCTGCTGATAAAATACAATAGCTCCGTGGGAGCATTCTCCCATCCACCTCAAATGTGTGGATGGGGGAACCAATTAATTTTCTTTTATCTAACCTGCTAGTTGAATGAATGAAAATTAATCATGTATGGCCAGCCTTAGTAACCTCTGAACTGTGCCTCAGTAACTACAGAAGTTTGCATTATATTATTATGTATAGAGCTGACAAAATCAATGGGATCCATAACAGTATCCCTAGCAGAAGGCAGTGTGAAGCAAGGTGAAATAACTAGCAATAACTAGTAGGCTATAACTAGCAAGCTCCTCTGAACAGCCGACCCTGCTCAAATAAAACACTGCAAACTCCGCTGCTGACATCGGGCAAAGAAGAAGTTTATGCAGGCCACAGATGGGTCATTTATGGGCCAAATTGTCGTCCGCACGAAAAATCAGCCGATATTCACGCCGTTAGTGGGGCAATGCCGTCAGCCGTTTTTTGTGGATCTTCTCGTTTCTTTTTATCGGTCACGCTGGAAAATCCACAAAAAACGGCTGTTTTTCATAGACATTAGTGGCAGCATCGGCAACTACCGATTTTTCGTTTATCGGCCAACAATTCAGCTGATAAATGGCCCATCTATAGCCTGCATTAAGTAGCTGCAGGCATGGCTGAGAAATAAGATAAGGTGTTCAGCTCCCCCCAGGAAGGAGAGACTCACTGGCCTCCCATCTTACACACAGATCTTCCAGAATGGTTCTTGGAGCTCTGTCAATCTCCGCTTGTCACTGTGGCGCCCGAACCAAAAGCACAGTTTTATACTTTTGTCGCAGCACCCCTGGGCACTCTTCACAGCACACCAGGGTGTCACAGTACCGTGGTTGAGAAAGGCTGCTCTTACCCATATCTTCATTGTCTTCCTTTCTTCTGGCATCTTCCCTAACTCTCTAAAACATGTATTAGACATCCACCTACTTAAAAAGTCCTCCTTGAACCCCACAAATCTAACAACCTATGTCCCATCTCCTTGCTCCCTTTTTCCTCCAAACTCCTTGAACATCTGGTGTACAGCCATCTGACTGACCACCTCACTGAGAACCTTCTTGATCCCCTTTGGTCTGGATCTTGTCCTCAACACTCCACAGAAACATCTTTCCTAAAACTCACAAACGATCTACTAATGGCTAAAACCAATGGACACTCTTCTGTACTCCTACTCCTGGACCTCTCTGCTGCCTTTGACACAGCTGACCGCCACCTCCTCCTCAAAAAACTCCACTGCTTTGGTCTTCATGACTGTAATCTTTGTTGGTTTCATCCCACCACACCTTCAGCATCACTTTCAATTCTACTTTCTCTTCCTTTTTCTGTTGGGGTCCCCCATGGTTCTGTTCTTGGACCTTTCCTATTCTCGATGTACACCTCTTCCACAGGTTAGCTGATAGCCTCCCATGGCTTTCAATACCATTTCAATGCTGATGACACCCAAATCTATGTTTCTACCCCCTCACTCCATCAGTCTCCTCACAAATCACTAATTTACTAGCAGACATATCAGTCTGGATGTCCCACCACTTTCTCATACTAAATCCATCCAAAACCAAACACTTAATATTTCCTGCCCCATTGTCAAGGTCCTACCTTTTCCCAGAGGTTATGTTACTCCATGTGCTGGCATTCATCTTGGAATTCTGCTGAGCATGGTGGCAATCTTTTATGCCTTCAGGTCTCTGAGGTCCATCCCCCAGAGGGGTGTGGCTGAGTACATATAAGCCTGTGATCCGCACATGCTCTTTGCATTTGTGTCTTGTGTCTTTGTCTTGCTACAGCTCTGTGTATACTCTCGTGACTCTTCTGGTATCTGACTCGGCTTGTGACTAAGACCATTCTCTGTGTTTTCCTTCGATCTGACCTTACGTTGCTGAACCCGGCCCTTGACCTGTGATTCTCTGTCTACTGTTTTGTCCCGTTGTTGTCGACCCGGCCTGCCTGACTACGCTATTGTCATTCTTACCAGCTACACGCCATTGGCGGCGGCCATTACCGCAGCCGGGTGTCTCGGGGGCTGCGACCTGGTTCCTGGCTGCGTCAAGTCCATCCCCACCATCAGGGGCCCTGGTGAAGGGCAGCCTGGGACTTAGACTCCGCGCCCTGAGGGACTTTGGTCTGTTGGTGGTGGTTGTCGTCAGTCAGTGTGTTACCCTGCCACTAGGCCTAACTGTTCGTTCCACAGCCCTGCCCTGACACCCATGTGCCCCTTCCCCTGACTTCTCTGTCAAGATTGATGGTGCAACCATCAACCTGTCCCCACATGCCAAGGTGCTAGGTGTAATCCTGGACTCTGGTTGTATGTGGGGCAAAAAGGAGAGTTCACTGTCAAAAGTTTACAACCTCAATCTCCACATCTACAAAATACACCCCTTCCTAACCAATGACACCAAAAAGCTGCTAATTCACTCCTTGATTATCTGTTAGCTCAACTATTACATCTCCCTCCTCACTGGATTACCTTTACATAGGCTATTAGTCCATCATAAAAAGGTGCTAATTCACTCCCTGATCATCTGTTACCTCAACTACTACACCTCCCTCCTCATTGGATTACCTTTACATAGGTTTCAGTTCATCATAAATTCTGCTGCCAGACTCATCCACCTTACCAACTGTTCAGTGTCTGCTTCTCCTCTCTGCCAATCCCTCCACTGGCTTCCTCTCACCCAATGAATTACATACAAAATACTAACAGCAAGCTACAAAGCCATCCACAACTGGGTCCCCAGCTACATCTCTAATTTAGTCTCTAAATACCAACCAAATCATACTCTTCATTCCTTGCAAGACCTCCTGCTCTCCAGATCCCTTGTCACCTCTTCCCATGCTCGCTTCCAAGACTTCTCCGAAGCCTCCACCATCCTCTGAAACTCATTACCCCAATCTATCCGACTTTCTCCTTTTCTGTCCACTTTTAGATGATGCCTGAAAACCCTTCTCTTCAGAGAAGCCTATCTTGCCCCCACCTAACAACTGTACTTTTATTTTCTCCATCAGCTCATCCCCCACAGTTATCACCTTTTGTATCACTTGTTAATGAAAGGAGGCTAGGGTGCCCTTGGGTGATGGGTCACTCCCAATATGTACACTAGTGCCATGTCCTAATTTATGCTAGTCAAAAGATACATGGATAATAGAAATGGACTTTATAGGCACAATGACTACATACATGTGTTAGAAAAATCAGTATTGCTTTATTTGACATTACGCCACATATAAACCATGTTAAAACCGTGTTAAGAGACTTGTTAAGTAAAATCCTCACAATGAATGTCCCACCATGTAATAAAGGAACACAACCAGTGATGAAGCATGGAAATAACCACCAGGATGATCTTATAGGGGGGTGAGGGACATTCTAGCACTGTAGAGTTTGCCCAGCATGTTTCGCGACAGCAGTCGCTTCCTCAGGGGCTAATTGTATATCTAAAAGAGATACATAAACTTAGATAAACACAAAAAAAACAAAAGGTCATACAGACATAATACAGGGCTTATAAAATATATAATAAACTTACATAAAATATAATTATGCACCAGACAGTCATGAGCCCTCCAGTCAGTGAGAGCAGGCCTCCTCTATGTACCCAGTGGGGCAAAAACCATCCAGGGGGCCAGGTATGGGGGCGCAAAATAGGCAAGACAGAGGTACCTCAAAAGGCTAAATTCCAAATAAGGAGGAGTAATGAAGAGCCAAAAGCAGCCTGAATAAATATTATATATATATATATATATACAGTCATGGCCGAAATTGTTGGCACCCTTGATATTTCTCCAGGAAATCATGTATTTCTCACGAAACGTATTGCATTAACACATGTTTTGCTATACACATGTTTATTCCCTTTGTGTGTATTGGGACAAAACAAAAAAAGGGAGGAAAGAAAGCAAATTCGACATAATGTCACACAAACCTCCAAAAATGGGCTGGACAAAAGTATTGGCACCCTTTCACAACTGCGGATAAATAAGAATGTTACAAGCATGTGATGCTCCTGTAAACTCACCTGGGGCAAGTAACAGGTGTGGGCAATATAGAAATCACACCTGAAAGCAGATAAAAAGGAGAGACGTTCACTTAACCTTTGCATTGTGTGTCTGTCTGTGCCACACTAAGCATGGACAACAGAAAGAGGAGACGAGAACTGTCTGAGGACCTGAGAACCAAAATTGTGGCAAAATATCAACAATCTCAAGGTTACAAGTCCATCTCCAGAGAACTAGATTTGCCTTTGTCCACAGTGCGCAACATTATCAAGAAGTTTGCAACCCATGGCACTGTAGCTAATCTCCCTGGTCGTGGACGGATGAGGAAAATTGATGAAAGATTGCAACGCAGAATAGTCCGGATGGTGGATAAGCAGCCCCAAACATGTTCCAAAGACATTCAAGCTGTCCTGCAGGCTCAGGGAGCATCAGTGTCAGCGCGAACTATCCGTCGACATTTAAATGAAATGAAACGCTATGGCAGGAGACCCAGGAGGACCCCACTGCTGACACAGAGACATAAAAAAGCAAGACTACAGTTTGCCAAAATGTACTTGAGTAAGCCAAAAGCCTTCTGGGAAAACGTCTTGTGGACAGATGAGACCAAGATAGAGCTTTTCGGTAAAGCACATCATTCTACTGTTTACCGAAAACGGAATGAGGCCTACAAAGAACAAAACACAGTACCTACGGTAAAATATGGTGGAGGTTCAATGATGTTTTGGGGTTGTTTTGCTGCCTCTGGCACTGGGTGCCTTGACTGTGTGCAAGGCATCATGAAATCTGAGGATTACCAAAGGATTTTGGGTCGCACTGTAGGGCCCAGTGTCAGAAAGCTGGGTTTGCGTCCAAGATCCTGGGTCTTCCAGCAGGACAATGACCCCAAACATACGTCAAAAAGCACTCAGAAATGGATGGCAAAGAAGCGCTGGAGAGTTCTGAAGTGGCCAGCAATGAGCCCAGATCTAAATCCCATTGAACACCTGTTTGCAAAGGAAGAGTGGTCCAAAATTCCGGGTGAGAGGTGTCAGAAGCTTATTGATGGTTATAGGAAGCGACTGATTTCAGTTATGTTTTCCAAAGGGTGTGCAACCAAATATTAAGTTATGGGTGCCAATACTTTTGTCCAGCCCATTTTTGGGGTTTTGTGTGACATTATGTCATATTTGCTTTTCTGCCTCTGTTTTATATTTGTTCCAATACATACAAAGGGAATAAACATGTGTATAGCAAAACATGTGTTAATGCAATACCTTTTTTGTGTGAAATACTTGATTTTCAGGAAAAATATCAAGGGTGCCAACAATTTCGGCCATGACTGTATATATATATATATATATATATATATATATATATATATCATTCAATATACATTGAATAGTACTAATTATGTATTATATAAGGCAAATTATTTACCTTACCACAGTGACGTTATACATAAGGTGGTCCCTTGCATCAAGGATATTAGAAATAATAATCATCAACTAGCCTACAATCCTTAACAGGGAGAAGGCTTATGTTCAAATAAGAGATGCCAAGCTTCTGCAGCGTTGAAAACCGGTACAGCTATCTAAAGTACAGCTATTTTTTAATTAATTTTTTGTGTTCTCTCTAATGATTCGGGTGTTCATATCTGTTATCTTACATAACCAATTTATTGGTAAGTTTTTTAAGCTATTTTTTGCTGACTTCATATTTGAAACACTTGTCAAAATGGACTTTATAGGCACAGCATGGTCTGGGTTCATGAATTAGATACATACAGCAGGTAATGGCACCAGTGGGGATGAGGATAATTTGAATAGATATTTTATCAAATTGAAATGATTATTGAAGAAAAAAATCTAACCTATATTGGCATATTCAGTTCTTTAATCTCTATATTAATGAAAACATCAGTCCAGAGGGACTAAGGGTACAATTGTACCATACCAGGAATTAATATCATTGCACTCTCAACATGAAACGATTAAAAGCAATCCCCTCTATGAGCCCAAATGGCAGGAACTAAAGTAGTACCTGGCTAAGATCAATAAAGACATCATCAACAAAAAACAGGATAAAATCTTTAAAGATAGAGCTGCGTTTGGTGAAGGGTTTGCCTATAGATGGCAGACACCCCCCTTCAATGCTAGAGGAAATTTTAGAAACAAACCTATTTGGGCTATAAATGGGAATTATCCCCAGGATGATGAAACAGAATCAGATTCTTCCCTTTCTTCATCTCATGTACAACCTTCTAGATCACATGTCTCAGCATTGCGGTCTAATATATTTAGCGGACCGTGCAAACGCCAGTTTATAGGGTGGAGTCTTAATCATCAATCTAATTCCTCTAAAAAAAAAAGTCCCAATTTATTTCCAACTCTTTCTTCTGAAATGGGTACATATTCCTCCCACACACATCATCCACTACATTCTGGAAACACCTCTTTCAATGCATCAACTTATATGGGCCCAACGGCTACACAGGCCCTGAATATTATGATGGCATCTAGTTCTGCCTCACAAACGCATACACTACCTGTATCTACTAGAAACACTGGCACAAAGCAACTTGCTCATTCACAAAATACAGCAATTCCCAACACTAGTGATTTTTTATTACCAAATCAATACAATCTAGGGGCTAAAGAAAGCACATTCGACACTTATATGATATGCACTACCACCACCCCCCTGGCTGACCAAATTCTGCTCCGCAATGTACGGATGTCAACACATTATGTGTGATCAATTTGACTATTGAA
Source organism: Staurois parvus (assembly GCF_062004578.1). Lineage (NCBI taxonomy): Eukaryota > Metazoa > Chordata > Amphibia > Anura > Ranidae > Staurois > Staurois parvus. Next base: position 9,528,614 of record NW_028317862.1, read on the forward strand.
CATCTCTCTCAACATGAGATTACTGTCCTAAGTATGGGTTAGTTTTTGCCCTACTGCTAGATTTGACAAGTACAAAACTATTAAAGATTTATACTTGTTTTCTAGAAAAAACTTACCTATAGATACATATTGCTTGAGGAAAGTACTCCAGATCAAAGAATGACTAGCGCTAATAGCTCTAATCATTCTCCTACCCTTAGCAATTTAAGCCAAAATCTACCAAGTTCCTTGAACTTATAACTAATCCACACATATGGACGTTTCTAATGGCTACCATCAGTGATGTTAAATGCATGATCCCTATGACTCTAGATACCAACATTACCCCTATACAGAGGAAATCTTTGAATCAACTTAAACGTAGAACTAGTTTGGTCATCAAACCCTCAGATAAGGGTGGTAATATTGTCGTTATGTCAACAGACCAATATGAGAAACTGTGTCTCACCATCTTAAATAATTCCCAATGGCATATACAGATTCCAGTGCGGATGACACAACAATTTTCTATTGAATTTAAGGACCTTATTAATGGGGCCTTCTTAGAGGGCCTCATTGACAAGGACACTTATGACTTTTTGGATGTTCAACACCCTAGGGAAGCTACTTTCTATTCTCTACCCAAGATTCATAAGAATCTATCTGTTCCACCAGGAGGACAGATTATTTCTGGCATTGGTTCTCAAAATGAAAATGCTAGCAAATTTGTTGACTTTTTTTTTATGCCACATGTTATATGTCTCCCTTCCTATGTTAAGGATACTTTAGACTTACTCAGATGTGTGTGGCCTTTCTATACCCCCTGATGCCCTACTGGTCACGATTGATGTTGAGGCTTTGTACTCAAGCATACCACATGAACGTGGAATAGGCATAATACAGTCCTTCCTGATGAAACAGGACCATACACAGTGGATGCTATGTAATTTTGTCCTGGATTTACTGTACTATATACTGACTCACAATTGGTTTACATTCATGGACTCCAATTTTCTTCAAATACAGGGCGCAGGTATGGGAAGGTGTTGTGCTCCAGCTTATGCCAATGTATACCTGGGAGGTTGGGAGCATTGCATTTTTTCAGATGATGCCCTTGTCAAATACTTGAACCATGCCCTCTGCTGGTTCAGGTATATTGACAATGTTTTTGTCATCTGGACGGGCACTAATGAGATGCTGGATGAATTCATGCTGCTACTAAACAAGAATTCATTTAATTTGACGTTCACTATGAACTGGCATAGTAACACTATTTAATTTTTGGATTTGCAAATGTGATATAGAAGGATGTATAGCCACAAATCTTTTCTGTAAGGAAACTGCTGGCAACACGATACTTCATGCAGATAATTCCCATCCTCCCGCTTTGGTGAGAAGCATACCCTTTGCACAGTACATTCGCCTGTGGCGAAATTGTACGTATCTACAAGATTTTAAGCATCAAGCTAAACTGTTACAACAACGCTTATTAGCACATAGATATAGTAGAACCCTATTACGCAAGGCCTATAATAGGGCCTTGGTCCAGAATAGGAATAATCTACTTTATTCTACATCTAAATCTAAGACAGAATCTTCTGTAAATTTTATAACCAAGTATTTGGTACAACATCCGCAATTGTGTAGTATATTACAACATCACTGGTACCTACTTTGGGAAGATCCCATTTTGCATAAATATATTCAAAGCTATCCAGAAATAGTATTCCGTAAAGCCTTTTCTATTAGGGACACAGTGACTTCTAGCCATTACACACCAGGATCTAAAGGCCCCGTATTCCCTAAGGGAGTTACTGCTTGTGGGAAGTGTAATTATTGCCCCTGGGTATGGATGGGAACTTGTTTCCAGCTACCCAATGGGGAATCATTTCTTCCCAGATTTCATGCCAATTGTGAAACCAGAGGAGTGGTCTACCTCATGCTATGTACTTGTGGATCCTATTATGTTGGCAAGACTATATGCCAGTTTAATCAGAGAATACATTATCACATCTATTACTCCTCGAATGCTAAAATGCTTACACCTATCTGCCGCCATTTGGGATTATATCACAAATCTGATACCACTCAGGCCAAGTTTACTGTATTAGAAGTAGTAACTAGAGAACCACTCGGAGGAAATTTGGATCAAAAGATATTGTGCAAAGAAACCATGTGGATTGAATGGCTTAATGTAGCACATCACCAGGCCTTAATGAGATAATATCATACAAACCATTCCTATAAAGATTAGGGAATTAGAGGTAGTAGTTGTTGTACGACCCTTGGCCCGTGTGGATCCTTATATGGATTGGGTTTAGGAACACTAACATTACTAATACCTCAATCCCTCTCTTTGTTCCCAAATAAGTATTCTCTATTTAAACAATCCCCCACTTTTGGAAGATGCTCATCATCCTCGCTATACTATTGTAACTATAACCAGGCTGTAACCTATGTCCTGTATATGTTGGTTTATTTTGTGCTATTTTGGTATCCCATTATGGTTATATAAATTCTTATTATATATATATATATATATATATATATATATATATATATATATATATATATATACACACACATATACAGTGGGGATCGAAAGTTTGGGCACCCCAGCTAAAAATTTGTATTAATGTGCATAAAGAAGCCAAGGAAAGATGGAAAAATCTCCAAAAGGCATCAAATTACAGATTAGACATTCTTATAATATGTTAACAAAAGTTAGATTTTATTTCCATCATTTACACTTTCAAAATAACAGAAAACAAAAAAATGGCGTCTGCAAAAGTTTGGGCACCCTGCAGAATTTATAGCATGCACTGCCCCCTTTGCCAAGCTGAGACCTGCCAGTGTCATAGATTGTTCTCAATCATCGTCTGGGAAGACCAGGTGATGTCAATCTCAAAGGTTTTAAATGCCCAGACTCATCTGACCTTGCCCCAACAATCTGCACCATGGGTTCTTCTAAGCACTTGTCTAGAAAACTGAAACTGAAAATAGTTGACGCTCACAAAGCTGGAGAAGGCTATAAGAAGATAGCAAAGCGTTTTCAGATGTCAATATCCTCTGTTCGGAATGTAATTAAGAAATGGCAGTCATCAGGAACAGTGGAAGTTAAAGCAAGATCTGGAAGACCAAGAAAAATATCAGACAGAACAGCTCACAGGATTGTGAGAAAAACAATTCAAAACCTACGTTTGACTGCACGATCCCTCCAGAAAGATCTGGCAGACACTGGAGTTGTGGTACACTATTCCACTATAAAGAGATACTTGAACAAATATGGTCTTCATGGAAGAGTCATCAGAAGAAAACCTCTTCTATGTCCTCACCACAAAAATCATCGTTTGAACTTTGCAAATGAACATATAGACAAGCCTGATGCATTTTGAAAACAAGTTCTGTGGACCGATGAGGTTAAAATTGAACTTTTTGGCCGGAATGAGCAAAGGTACGTTTGGAGAAGAAGGGGCACAGAATTTAATGAAAAGAACCTCTGTCCAACTGTTAAGCATGGGGTTGGATCAATCATGCTTTGGGGTTGTGTTGCAGCCAGTGGCACAGGGAACATCTCACGAGTAGAAGGAAAAATGGATTCAATAAAATTTCAGCAAATTTTGGATGGTAACTTAATGCCATCTGTGAAAAAGCTGAAGTTAAAGAGAGGATGACTTCTACAAATGGATAATGATCCTAAACACACCTCGAAATCCACGGGGATTACATCAAGAGGCGTAAACTGAAGGTTTTGCCATGGCCTTCACAATCTCCTGACCTCAACATAATTGAAAATCTATGGATAGACCTTAAAAGAGCAGTGCGTGACAGACAGCCCAGAAATCTCAAAGAACTAGAAGACTTTTGTAAGGAAGAATGGGCAAAGATACCTCAAACAAGAATTGAAAGACTCTTGGCTGGCTACAAAAAGCGTTTACAAGCTGTGATACTTGCCAAAGGGGGCAGTACAAGATATTAACTCTGCAGGGTGCCCAAACTTTTACAGACGCCATTTTTTTGTTTTCTGTTATTTTGAAAGTGTAAATGATGGAAATAAAATCTAACTTTTGTTGACATATTATAAGAATGCCTAATCTGTAATTTGATGCCTTTTGGAGATTTTTCCATCTTTCCTTGGCTTCTTTATACACGTTAATACAAATTTTTAACTAGGGTGCCCAAACTTTTGATCCCCACTGTATATATATCTTAATGTTTGTTTTCTTTATCTGTGCACCATGCTCTTGTGGTCCTTTTTAGTCTCCGAGAACTGGACCTGCGGTTGCTCCCTTGGACCTCTTGTGGGTGGGAGGCCTGCCCCTTTTGAGTCTGGTGTGCGGCCGGGTGGCCACGGGATGTCCTGCCCAGTCCCTGGGGCGGTGCACCCGCGGGTTCAAGGGGTGGGTCTTCTGATCCTTCACCCTAAGCGCACACGTGGCGTTTGCCCACAGCGCCTTGTGGCGCATGCGTGGGTGTGTCGAACCTGCGCATTACTGACAGCCGGGCACAGCGACGTCACTCGCTCTGGCTGGGCACGCTGCACCGGGAAGCTTAATAGGCTGCAGGCCAGTACCCGATCTCTGCCATTCTTGTTAGGGCGTTTGCCCTTGAGGACATTTCTGTCATTAGCGCTCTGTGACTCAGCGCTGTTGTACTCAATTCCCAGTAAGATACCTGCGATTGCTGGATGACTTTGTATTATCCTGACAAGTCAGTGATGATATATCTATATATATCTATCTATATCAGTGATATTTTCAATATCAATGCCAAAATTTCACAATGTCTGCCAGGCTATGTAAACTTCTGAGCACAACTGTATATATATAACAAGCCAAGGTCAGGTAGACCAAGAAAGATTGCAGCCACAACTGCCAGAAGAATTATTCGGGATACAAAGGGAAACCAATAGGTACCAAAAGAAAAATACAGGCTGCTCTGGAAAAGGACAGTGTAGTTGTTTTGAAGGAGCACAATATTATGACACTTCAACAAAAATGAGCTGCATGGTCGAGGTGCCAGAAAGAAGCCTTTACTGCATCAATGACACAAAAAGGCCTGGTTAGGCATGTCAAGGTGTTGTCAGGCATATTGTAACTAGGATTTTTTTGTGGCATTGGTGCAGTAAAAGCTTCTTTCTGGCACCTCGACCAAACAGCTAATTTTTGTTCAAGTGTCACCATTTTGTACTCCTTAACTAGAAAAGCTACAATTTCTGGGGAAATTGTTTGAAGTGTTCTTGCCTCCAACAGTAGTCTACAACTGGAGTGGGCGGAGTAACTGGGTGGAGTGGTTTGAGTAACTGTTGTGTGGTTGGAGTGGCTGGAGTAACTGTGAAAAGGTTTTGTCAGCTCCCACTCTAGTTTTCAACATTCCGCCATTCATTCCTATGGGACCAATTTCACCACAAAAACGCCGATATTTTGTGAACCATTCGGCGAAACGTTCCACAAAGTAATAGCCAACCAAATCGGGAACAATCCCCAGGTTTCGGTATATTACTGTCTATGTAGTGTAAACACTGTGGGAGGAGTTAGCGTGGTAAATTTGGCTATAATAATAAGAATATATACTGTATGTGAGATAACAGTAAGTGGTCTTGCCATGCAAGAACACTTAAAAACAACCACACCATCTTTTTCCAGAGCAGCCTGTTTTTCTTTTGAGGTAGCCTGTGGGTTTTTCTTTGAATAAAAGACAATTCTTTTGTCAGTTATGGCTGAAATCTTTCTTGGTCTACCTGACGTTAGCTTGGTATCAAGAGATCCCCGAACATTCCACTTCTTAATAGGTGATTTAACAGTACTGATTGGCATATTCAAGGCTTTGGACATCTTTTTATGTCCTTTTCCATCTTTATAAAGTTCCATTACCTTGTTATGCAGGACTTTTGACATCTCTTTTCTGTTCCCCAAGACTCAGTATCTAGCCTAGTCAGTGCTTCCATGTAAGAGCTAACAAATTCATTGACTATTTATACACGGACACTAATTGCAATTTAAAAAGCCACAGATGTGGAACATTAACTTCTAATTGGCATTTTAACAAGCATTCCGGGGTATGTAAACTTTTGATCATGGCCATGTGGGTGATTTCTGTTATTATTATGATTTAAAAAGGAGCCAAACAACTATTTGATAATAAACGGCTTCATATGATCATTATTCTTCAATAAAAGAGCATTTTTTGGCATGATCAGTCATATTTTCAATATCAATGCCAAAATTTCACAATTTCTGCCACGTTATGTAAACTTTTGAGCACAATTGTATGTATATATATATATATATATATATATATATATATATAGTATAATATGGCCTGTTTTACATAGCTCAGCTTTGAATGCTTTTATAACTATATTATTGTGACTAAGGATTACTCACACTACCCTAATCGGTAGGTTCTGCTTTGTAGCTTGTGTGTAATAAGAGATGGGCCTTCAGACATGTTCTATATACTAACATAATGGCAATATACTCTTTTAGATAGCTGTACCGTTTTTCAATGCTGCAGAAGCTTGTCATCTCTTATTTGAACATAAGCCTTCTCCCTATTAAGGATTGTAGGCTAGTTGATGATTATTATTTCTAATCTCCTTGATGCAAGGGACAACCTTATATATAACGTCGCTGTGGTAAGGTAAATAATGCTCCTTATATACATAATTAGTGCTATTCAATATAGGATGATAATTTGAGTCTCTCTCTCTATATATATATTTATTCAGGCTCCTTTTGGCTCTTCATTACTCCTCCTTATTTGGAATTTAGCCTTTTGAGGTATCTCTGGGTGTTGGCCTGCCTTGCCTCTTTTGTGCCCCCATACGTGGCCCCCTGGATGGTTTTCGCCCCATTGGGTACTGTCATGTTTCACATGACTGTCATATGCCTTTAAGTGTTTTCTATATTTTGTCTCTGCTCCTCCTTTTCCTTTGGTTCTTTTGGTTTAGTTAATGCTGTATAGATAGCCCACCCTCTTCCCAGTAATGCATTGCAGCTCTAGCCTCATGTCATGAAGCAAGACAAATTATGATCTTTTGACCTATCAGATGTTCATTGTTATAAGATTCTCTCAGTTTATGGAATAAACTTCACAAGATCTACAAGATATCATCTCGATTGAGTCACTGACTGTGGTATCCAGCCAGAGGCGTCTCTAGGGTTGGTGTCACTTGGTGCGGTAACACTTGGTGACACCCCCCTCCGATGAGCCCCGCAGAATGGATTGGATCTGCGGATTAAGCATAATGGATTGGATCCATCCTGCGGGGATTGTTGGCTTGCTTTACAATTTACCTTTTTGTGGAGCGGGTCCGGCGTCCCCCCGCGGGACGCTACTGTATGCAACTGAGATTGGGGTTATCGCTATCTCATCACAACTGTAAGTTACAGTGATCACACTTTCAATGCTTAAATTGGAGAGACAGAACAGTCAAAAGATCAGTGAAATGTCTTCATAGGATCAGCTAAAAGATCAGCCTAAAGATCTGTGAAATGCTTCATAGGATCCTTGCCAGTCAAAAGATCGGTGAAATGTCTTCATAGGATCAGCTAAAAGATCAGTCAAAAGATCAGTGAAATATCTTCATATGATCTTTGCTATCTTTGAATACACAGTGAGATGTTATATGGACAGCTAATACAGAGTGCAGCCATCTCTACACAAGCCTGTATATGTCTGCAAGTATATCTCAGCATAACACTCATCAGTGTTAGGACAAATTATTGATGTGAATGTCCTACAACTGCAAGTTTATGCACTGCATCTGTATGCATTAGCACATGGCTTGTCTGTAAATCTTGTAAGAAAGTAAAAGAAAACCTTTCTGCAACCATTGCCTAGGAAACCTGATATCACCCACAGAAAAACTGATACATTTCTCTGTAAACTTTCTATCAACCCTTGCTAACATGATGTTTCAGGAAAGTAATATACAGTCTGGGGAAATTAATACACAACCACAATCAGAGCTTAATGCTAACAAGGAAGAATTGATGTCTAATTTTAATGACTTATGGTCTAATACTGTTAAATGCATGTCTGCTCTCTACCAACAATCTCATGAGCCAACACAACTAGAGGGCGCTATCCAGCAATTGAATGTTGCTTATGCGAATTATCAAAGACTGTGTGTTAAATATATTGTTCTCTTAAAGCGGTACAACACTCAAAAGGTCATTGGAAGAATTAATGAGTTTTGAGGAGCTCAATCTTGAAGGAGACAATTTAGTGGTGCGAACAAAGACAAAGGCAGAAGTGAGAATAACACAGCTCCATGAATCCAGATCTTATCGCTCTGCATCTACTAGACGCTCCTCAAGATCTTCCAAATCCCTACAATCGAGGTCTTCTACACTCAACAACTAACAAAAGCCTGTACTGATGCTGAAGCTTCTAAAATTCAGGCAGCTTTTGCCCAAAAGAAAGCAGAAATGGAGGCTCAGGCCGCACATAAAGCAGAAATGGAGGCTCAGGCCCCAGAAATGGAGGCTCAGGCTGCATATAAGAAAGCAGAAATGGAGACTCAGGCCGCATATAAGAAAGCAGAAATGGAGGCTCAGGCCGCCTCTAAGAAAGCAGAAATGGAGGCTCAGGCCGCTTATAAGAAAGCAGAAATGGAGGCTCAGGCCGCTTATAAGAAAGCAGAAATGGAGGCTCAGGCTGCACATAAGAAAGTAGAAATGGAGGCTCAGGCCGCACAAATGGAGGTTCAGGCCACATATAAGAAAGCAGAAATGGAGGCTCAGGCCGCATATCATAAAGCAGAGAAAGAAGCTGAAGCCACACGCCAAAAGGCAGAAATTTAAGTTTTGGAAAAACAATGTGAGCATGCCACAGCCATGGCAAGGTTAAGGGTCTTAGAACAAGCCGCTAGTGAAAACGAAAGACAACAGTCCCAGACACTCAGTTGTATCTTATGTCTCAGATTCTTCACACACCTCTCCAGAATGTCAACTCGCTGTCATAGCAGCCAAAGTACTCAATCAAAGTCTCTTCTCTGCACCTACTAAACCTCAAGACCATTGCAGTATCTCAGCTAGCCGCAGACACTGGTGTGTATTTATTAGACCGTCCATCATACTTTGGCACCAACAGAGTACCTCCTAGCAAAATGCACTACTCTACAAACTAACATGCCAATGGACTTTAAGCCAGCTCCGGCATTGAATGCCTTAGCAGCAACATATGTTCCCAAGTCACTCTATGTAAGTCCACCAACCGTCACAACCAACTCTGTTCCACCTGCAGTTATGCACCCAAAATCTGAAAACACGGACATGTCACAGTTTGCTAAATACACGCTCCGCAGAGAGCTTGTTAAGACAGGCCTCACCAAGTTTGATGACAAGCCTGAAAATTAAAGAGGCTGGAAATCCACTTTTAAGGCCACAATGGGTGACCTAGACATCAATGCCACAGAGGAATTAGATCTACTCATCAGATGGCTAGGTCCCCAGTCTTCTGAACACATCAAGAGGCTCAATGCAGTTCATATTGACAACCCTGCTGCAGGCCTTAATGCTGCTTGGGGCAGACTTGAACATACCTTTGGCAGCCCAGAGGCCATTGAAGATGCTTTATTCAAAAGGTTTCAAAGCTTCCCAAGGATTTCTGCTAACGACAATCTAAAGTTTCAAGAACTCAGCGATGTTCTATTAGAGCTTCAACTTGCTAAGGCTGACATCAACTTACCAGGTCTCAGTTACCTTGACACCTCTCACGGCATCAAATCTATTGTTCTCAAGCTAGCATATGGAATTCAAGAAAGATGGGCAGCGCTTGGATCAAAGTATTAGGAAGAACATAGAGTTGCCTTTCCTCCCTTTTCCTACTTCTGCGAGTTCATCAAAAGAATTGCAGACACGAAGAATGACCCACGTTTCTCATATGGGGACTGTAACCTTTTCAGTACACTATCTCCAAGACCTACAAGCACACGTATGTCGCACAGAAACCATAGAGGTCCAGCATTAGTGAAAAAGACTAATGTTCTACCTGTGCCTGCTACAGTTCTTGAAAAGGCTGATCAAAATAAGAAAATTGAGGACCCAAATCGCCAATGTTCAATACATAACAAACCACATCCACTTAAGAAATGTATCTGCTTCAGAAAAAAAACCCTCCAAGAACGTAAGGAACTTTTGAGGAAATTTGGGATTTGCTACAAATGCTGTGCCTCCACAGAGCACTTTGCAAAGGACTGTAAAGCGATCATCAAATCTATAGAGTGTGACAGCGATGACCATGTGCAAGCTCTTCATCAATATTCGCACAACTCTTCTACGTTCACAAACAATCTTCCTGAGGCAAAGCAAGGCAGGTCAAGGCAGGCCAGATCAAGCAGCACCTACCACCCCAGTGTTCTCTACATGTACAGAGGTCTGTGGAGAAGGATTCTGTGACAAATCCTGTGCAAAGATATGCTTGGTATGTGAATACCCAAAAGATCAACCTGAAAAGGCCATAAGACTGTATACTATTTTGGATGACCAGAGTAACAGATCTCTTGCAAGAACACAGTTTTTTTAACTGTTGAACATAACTGGAGATGCTCTGCCTTATACCCTAAGCACTTGTTCCGGCACTACAGGGAGATGCTCTGCCTTATACCCTAAGTACTTGTTCCGGCACTACAGAAGTCTTAGGTAGGAGAGCCAGTGGTCTTGTAGTTACTCCTCTGAATGTGGAAATATCTTTGCCCACTATCCTTGAGTGCAACCAGATTCCAAACACCAAAGAGGAGATCCCTACTCCTGAAGCTGCTTTTCACCATTCTCACTTAAAGCACATAGCCAACCGAATACCAGCCCTCGATGAAAGTGCCAATATCATGCTGTTACTCGGTCGAGACATTCTAAGGGTGCACAAAGTTCGTCATCAAATCAACGGTCCACACAATGCACCATATGCTCAGTGTCTGGATCTAGGATGGGTCATCATAGGCAATGTCTGCCTAGACAAGGGCAAGTGGTCCTACTCAGTCTCTTCCCTTAAAACACATGTCCTGTCAAATGGGCGAACAACTTGTGTCTGCACAACAACCACATAAATATATTGTGAAAGAAAGACTCTTTGAAAAAGGTGCACAACAGCACATCATACAAGACAATAGGAAAGTTCTTAATCTCTGGGATGACAACATCGGCAACACAGTGTTCAAGGTAACCACTAAATGCAATGAGTTGGCAGCTACTATAGGAGACAAAGAATTCTTGAAAACCATGAGTAAAGAGTTCTACCAAGATGATTCCAACAGTTGGGTAGCACCTCTACCATTTCGTACCCAAGAAAGAGACTACCAAACAATAGGGTACACGCAGAATCATGGTTTGTTTCTTTAAATCGCAGTTTGAACCAGAAGCCTGAGATGAAAAGGCACTTTGTGGACTCTATGCAGAAGGTGTTTAAGAGAGATCATACTGAGCCTGCACCTCCTCTTACGGAAGGAGAAGAATGTTGGTACCTACCATGCTTTGGTGTCTACCATCCTTGCAAGCCTAATCAGATTAGGGTGGTCTTTGACTCAAGTGCTCGTCATGAAGGTGTCTCCCTCAAAGACAATCTTCTCACTGGGCCTAATCTGAACAACAATCTCATAGGAGTTTTACTTTGCTTCAGACAAGAGCCAATTGCTGTAATGGCTGACATTCAGCAGATATTCCACTGTTTCATCGCCCGGGAAGACTACAGAAACTTCCTCAGGTTCCGAAATAATGATGTCAACGATGAAGTCATAGACTACCGTATGAAGGTACATGTTTTCGGTAACAGTCCTTCTCCTGAAGTAGCAATTTATGGACTGAGGAAAACAGCTCAAGAGGGTGAGAAAGAATTTGGATCTGATGCAAGACAGTTCGAACTGAATTTTTATGTAGACAACGGACTCAAATCTCTGCCCATTGAAGAAGAAGCTATTGACCTTCTTACTAGAACCCAGAACATGCTTGCCACTGCAAACCTCAGACTTCACAAAATCATCTCTAACAGTGACAAGGTTATGATAGCCTTTACTTCAGATGACCATGCTGTCAATGTGAAGAAATTCCAACTAGGAACTGACCTTTCTGTTACACAACGCAGTCTTGGATTGCTTTGGAATGTTAAACAAGACACATTCACATTTCAAGCATCAGCCTGTGACAAGCCCTTCACAAAGCGAGGAGTTTTGTCTATAGTGAACAGCATTTATGATCCCTTAGGTTTCATTACACCTCTCACCATTCAGGGTAAGATACTGCTGAGACAACTTACTTCTGAAAGCTCAGACTGGGATACCCCCTTACCCAAGAAGAAACAACAAAAGGTGGGAATCCTGGAAACAGTCTCTAAAAGCATTAGAACAACTCCAGATACCACTCTCTTACACCCAAGCATCCTTAAAGAATGCCACCAGAAGGGAGATTCATGTCTTTTTTGGTACATCCAACGAAGCCATTGCTGCGGTGGCTTATCTTTGAGCTACAGATCCCAGCGTGGAAGTGGGTGTAGGATTTATAATGGGCAAGACCAAGCTCACACCCAAACCTGAAAATACTATTCCAAGGCTTGAACTTTGTGCAGCTGTGTTAGCTGGTAATATTGCTGAGCTTATAGAACTTGAAGTAGATGTTGAAATAGACTCCTTTGACTTTTATACAGACAGCAAAATAGTGCTCGGATATATATACAATCGAACAAGACAGTTCTACGTGTATGTTGGCAACAGAATGTAACACGTAAGGAAGTTCTCTACGCCTGAACAATGGCACTATGTTCCTACTAGCCTCAACCCTGCTGACCGCGGCAGTTGTGCAGTACCTACTACTGCATTTCGAGACACATCTTGGCTATATCCACCATGAAAGAAGGTTCTGCACGCCTTTACTCCAGGCCTATAAAAGGAACTAGTACTTCTTTTGCCCAAACAGGAAGACAAATCATCAACTTAATTTAAAGCTAGGTAAAAAGGAATGTGCATGTTGCTGCCTTCCCCTCTGAATATGGATCTCCATGTCTCAGCTTGCACTTTCGAGACCAACATCTGCAAGTATATGCTAAATGTTTGCATTGTTTTCCTTTGTTCTTCCCTTCCCTCTTGTTTTGCAGATGTTCCTGGAAAGAATCTTCATTTCTTATATTGGACCAAAGTTTGTTATAATACAAATCATAGATTTTGCCGGGGAGTGTCATGTTTCACATGACTGTCATATTGACTATCATATGCCTTTAAGTGTTTTCTATATTTTGTCTCTGCTCCTCCTTTTCCTTTAGTTTAGTTAATGCTGTATAGATAAGAAAAAATAAAAAAGTGAGCGCTCTCCCATCAGCAGCCAATGCACCCAAGGCAATCACAGTAAAACCTTCAAAAATACACAAAAATAAAAAGTGCAGCGCTAGTAAATATAAGATCTATGAACACATATATATCTCAGATGATCTGAAACACAATGTGGTATATAGCACTAAATAGAGAAAATAACCAATACATCAGATGAAATTGATAATATTGATAATAATGTCCAGACAAGTTATCGCAGGATCTTGTGTAGAAGCTTAAAAAGCCAGGATCAAATAGTAAAATTGCACACTCACCGGACGTGCTATAAACAAGCGCATATGTTGTATGACCCCTGGAAATCCCTCATCGAGCGGGGAAGATAGATAACCATCCGGGAGCAGATAATCCTGGTGTAATGGACAGCCTCCAGGTCCAGGAATCCCCTTAAGACTGGGTGAATATATGAGTAAGGAACTCCCTCCGGTGGTAAAGATGAGCAATAGGATGTCCTAAAATTTATTAGCTCCAATAGGAGCCAAAAAACATCTCATAGTGTAGTAGGTAAAATCAAAAAATTTATTTCAAAAATATGATAGATAAAAACAGGGCAGAAACACTCAGACAGTGAATGATAAGAGTAAAGTGTGACTGACCCAAAAGTAAGATGGCCGCCGGGCCTCCTCGTGGTTCCAGGCGGCTAAGATGTCACGCTCTGTTGGCTCCTCCTAAGGCCTTTCGTGCCACTGCACATCATCAGAGGGATCCCCGCTCGATGAGGGATTTCCAGGGGTCATACAACATATGCGCTTGTTTATAGCGCGTCCGGTGAGTGCGCAATTTTACTATTTAATGCTGTATAGATAGCTAACCCCCTTCCTAGTAATGCATTGCAGCTTTAGCCTCATGTCATGAAGCAGGACACATTATGATCTTTTGACCTATCAAATGTTCTTTGTTGTAAGATTCTCTCAGTTTATGAAATAAACTTCACAAGATCTACAAGATATCAGCTCAACTGAGTCACTGACTGTGGTATCCAACTGAGATTGGGGTTATCACTATCTTATCACAACTGTAAGTTACAGAGATCACACTTTCAATGCTTAGATTGGAGAGAGAGAACAGGTACATAGAGGAGGCCTGCTCTCACTGACTGGAGGGCTCAAGACTGTCTGGTGCATAATGGTATTTTATGTTCGTTTATGCATTATGTCTGTATGACTTCTTGTTTTGTTGTGTTTATCTAAGTTTATGTATCTCTTTATGATATACAATTAGCCGATGAGGAAGAAACTGCTGTCGCGAAACATCTTGGGCAAACTCTCCAGCGCTAGAATGTCCCTCACTCCCCTATAAGATCATCCTGGTGGTTATTTCCATGCTTCATCACTGGCTGTGTTTCTTTATTACATGGTGGGCTTTGGGACATTGCGGGGATATCACTTAACAAGTCTTTTAACACTATGGTTTATATGTGACGTGATATCAAATAAAGCAATACTGATTTTACTAACATGTGTATGTAGTCTTTGTGCCTATAAAGTCCATTTGTATTATCCCTGTTTCTTTTGTATTACTTGACCCTCCCTCTTAGATTGCAAGCTCTAACAAGCAGGGCCCTCTGATTCCTCCCATATTGGTTTGTATTATAACTGCACTGTCTGCCTTCATGTTGTCAAGCACTGTGCAAACGGTTAGCACAATATAAATCTTGAATAAAAATAATGTATATGCATGTATTAATTTTGGTTATAGATTGGAATTGACAGTGAAGCAAATGCTTATTCTGTAGTATGCTTAATGTAATTGGATATTTGTACCTATTGTATAATTGTACTTATATGCTTCATCCAACTTTATTGCAAAAGCATTACACGCATACTTTGTGTATTTAAAATTATTGTATTAGCAGACTGATACACTGTGAAAGGGGTTAAGTACCCTAAAACAAATTTATTGTTGGTTGCAATAGTGCAGATAATAGTGGTATGAAGACCTTTATTTCTAACTGCCTGAAGTCTATGCACAAACCAACACTCCAGTAGTGTTGATCTTCTATGCCACCTCAATGGTTCTTCCCACCAACCCCCACGTCTCTACAAGACAGTAGTATTTGAGACGTCAGTGGGAGTAAGCAGTGGGCACTGATGATTTGCACTCCCAGAATGTCTATTTCCACACTGATTTAATTCTTCTTTACAAATAGAGTTTAACAATAAAGTCACTTTAAGGGGCATGAAAAGAGAAAAAGGGGGCTGTAAGGAGGATGTCCTGAAAGGAAGACAAAAGTGAAGTGTGAGGGGGTCTCCACATTTAGCATATCTTGGCGTAGTCCATAGAAATTCTTCACTGGCAGAATCAAAGAGAAGGCAGTGAATAATTTTCAGTCAGTCCCAGTTTTCAGTTAATGTAGTTCTGGCCTACAGCAGCCTAGCAATGTTTAGTGTCAATACTGAAATTAAAAATGGGCCTCTGGAAAGTTTCTTAAGAAGTGCTTTCTACATCAATAAATGCTAATGCTAGGAAATTGATCGTAGACTGTTTACATTATAATATTTGTACACAGACAATTTCTTGCAGCATCTTTAGGGAAATTATAGGATTCTGGGATTTTCAGGACTAAATGTACTTATGGCCTTGAAGCATCTTGACAAAGTATTTAGGGTTTTTCACTATCTGCATAATAGTAAATCAATAATAAAGTGGGGGAAAATATGCCCTTTTTTATTAGCTTCAAGCTATTTACTAAAAGCAAAGACAAATCAATTGTTTGGTCAGACAAGCCCTTATTGTTACAACAAACTATGTTTATTTGTTTCCTTGATATTACTAATAAACTGCAGATATTTTGCACATAGCATACAAACTCAGGTCTTACATACCAGCTCCAACTCTCTGGGGTTTGTATCTTCTATTTTCTTAAAAGATGTCAGTCCTTCATTTACCATAGCATTAGCCAAGGTGACACCTAGATAACCATAAGTTGGTATTAAGTTTGTATCAGTCACATACAACCACTAAGAATACATTTTAATTACTTTTATATTTCTGCAGTAAATTAAAAACATCTTTTTGTGTGTTAAAATTTGTTAAATCAGATTTTATTACAGTTAACAAAATACAAAAGAAAATATTACCCATAAATCCCAACTCTCTATATGAAGGGAATCAGAACCTAACCCAAAAAACCCCCCAAATTTTTATATTTGTAAATATGTACTGTACTCACATTGCACTGCTTCCAGCATTTATATGAACATGCAATTGCATTTAAGTTTATTTCTTATGTTTCACTAAGTGAACTTTTTATCATTATGTTGCCAGACCCTGTGCACACCAGAACACAGTGCAGGAAACCTTTGTTCCATGTGCTTTTTCTGCACTATGTTCAAAATGCACTGCAGTTGCAATCTGCAGTGGGTATCAATGTTAATGACACCCCAGACACTGGTCGCAAACGCACTGCGTTTGCTTGCACCGGATTGCATGTTACAGAGGTTCCATGTGATCCGGTTGCAGTGTGTTTCCAAAAGTAGTGCACAACTGTTGGTGCAGGGTGCAGTGCAATTTGAGCTCCTTTAAAAATCAATAGACTCATATTGCACTGCATTGAACTGCATTTGAATCACACAGGAACACTCAGCGAGTTCCTGTACAATTCCTAGTGTGACCCAGTCCTCACCCTGTGGTCATTGTTTTAAGTACACTCAATTTTCCGTGTATCCTTCCCTCTTATTGAGGTTGTAATTTCCTTCCTTCCTCATCGTAAGTTCCTGTATTGTTCCTGCAAGATGCATATTGAGGCTCAGAAAGAAATATTCCTTTTGACCTTCAAACACTGTAAATGCCAACACCTACCACATCATATTGTTCCCTCTGCGTGCAGTAAAGATATTCATGAATGCACAGAGGTCTCCAGAAGGGATAAGTTACTATTAAAACAAACGGAGCCAGAATAGTCAAAAGGAATATAATTAACACAGCGTTCTGTATGTGCATATGCATATTCTACAACCAAGCTTTGTGTCATCTTCCTTCTTGTGGAAACACATGGTCACAAAAACTTCCTGTATTTCTTCTAAGATTGTTTGGAACGGTTTCTCTGCATTGGACTGTTACCGTCTGCCTAAAACAGTGTTCCGTTTCTTAACCACTTCAGTAGAGGGCACTTTCTTCATCCCCTTCCTGCCCAGGCCAATTTTAAGCTTTCAGCACTGTCACGCTTTAAATGTGCGGTTATGCAACACTGTACCCATATCAAATTTTTATTATCTATCATTTTTTTTTTCAAACAGAGTTTTCTTTTGGTGGTATTTAATCACAACAGGGTTTTTTATTTTTTCCTAAATAAATGAAAAAAGACCAAAATTTGGAAATAAAATTTGTTTTTCTTCGTTTCTTAGTTTTACAAATAAATAATTTTTCTTCATAAATTTAGGACAAACTGTATTCTGCTACATTCCTTTGGTGAAAATAACCCAAATCAGTTTTTGCTACTTAGTCTGTAGGAAAGTTATACAGTCCACAAATTATGGCATACTGTATTTATCTGAAAATAGATTAATCCTGATGTACTGGCATCTCATTTCTTGAGGCCCGAAAATGCCAAGACAGTACAAATATCCCCAAATGTATTCTTTTTGAAACAAAGACAGTTTGAGGTATTTAGTAAAAGACATGGTGAGTTTTTTGAAGTTGTAATTTTTTTTCACAGTTTTTGGAAAATGAAGAAATTAAAAAAACATTTTTTTTTTTTTTTTTGCACAATTGTTTTTTCAAGTGTGGCAGTGATCAAGGACACTGACTGGTGACAGTATGTATATATATTTTAGGTATTTACCAAAACATATTCAAGCTATAGTTATATAATGGCTATGGGCAGAATGGCTATGGGCAGGGAGCGTGCACAAGCAGGGGGCGGGGAGGCCTTTTATAAAAGGCCACCTGACCCTGCACTGCCACCGCCCGGCCGTTTATATACAATGGCCGTATGGGAGGTGGTTAAGCTATACAGTAGTTATATTATGGATATGGGCTGAGAGTGCACACTCTCAGGTTTAATTTGAGGGTATGTACATCCAAATTGGAGGAAGGGTTTAGGAATTGCAGCTCTTAAGAGTAGCCATCCCCCCTTTTTCAAGGGACCAAAAGTAATTGGACAATTGAATAAAAAGCTGTTTCATAGCCAGGTGTGGACTACTCATTCATTATTTCTTCATTTAAGCAGGTAAAAGGTCTGGAGTTGATTCTAAGTGTGGTATTTGCATTGGGAATCTATTGCTGTGAACCTACATCATGCGTTCAAAGGAGCTGTCCATGCAAGTGAAACAGGCCATTGTAAGGCTTCAAAAAAGAAACAGATCCATCAGAGAGATAGTAGCAACATTAGGAGTGCCCAGATCAACAGTATGCTACATTCTGAGGAAAGAAGAACGCATTGGTGAGCTCAGCAACATAAAAAGACATGGACATCCACGGAAGACAACAGTGGTGGATGATCGCAGGATTCTCTCTATGGTAAAGAAAAATCCATTTGCAACATCCAGACAAGTGAAGGACACTCTTCAGGAGGTGGGCATATCATTATCAAAGTCTACAATCAAGAGAAGACTTCACAAGAGCAAATACAGAGGGTTCACCACAAGGTGCAAACCATTCATAATCCTGAACAATAGAAAAGCCAGATTAGACTGTCAAAAAACATCTATAACAGTCAGACCAGTTCTGGAAAAGCATTTTTGGACAGATTAAACTAAGATTAATCTGTACCAGAATGATGGGAAGAAAAAAGTGTGGAGAAGGCTTGGAATAGCTTGTGATCCAAAGCACACAACGTCATTTGTAAAACATGGAGGAAGCAGTGTGATGGTATGGGCATGCATGGCTTCCAGTGGCACGGAGTCATTGGTGTTTATTGATGATTTGACAGAAGACAGAATCAGCTGAATGAATTCTGCAGTGTTTAGAGATATATTGTCAGCCCAGATTCAGCCCAATGCTGCAAAGTTGATTGGACGGAGCTTCACAGTACAGATGGACAATGATCCAAAACACACTGCAAAAGCAACCCAGGAGCTTTTGAAGGAAAAGAAGTGGAATATTCTGCAATGGCCAAGTCAATCACCTGATCTCAACCCAACTGAGCATACAATTCACTTGCTGAAGACAAAACTAAAGGCAGAAAGACCCACAAGCATAGAACAACTGAAGACAGCTGCAGTTAGAGTCTAGAAAAGCATAAGAAAGGAGGAAACCCAGTCTTTGGTAATGTCCATGGGTTCCAGACTGCAGGCAGATATATATATATATATATATATATTTATTTTATATATATATATATATATATATATATATATATATATATTTATTATATATACACATATATACACACACTGCTCAAAAAAATTAAGGGAACACTTTTTAATCAGAGTATATTCATCAAGTCAAACTCCTGGGATATTGATCTGATCAGTTTCAGCTGCTTCGATGTTAATGAAATTCACATGTGCACTAGATGGGAAACAATGAGATAACCCCCAAAACATGAATGGTTTTACAGGTGGAAGCCACTGACATTTTTTTCCCAACTCATCTTTTCTGTTTTTTAAACGTTTTGCATGTGGCTAGGGTCAGTGCCACTGCTGGCAGCATGAAGCGTTACCTGGATCCTACAGAGGTAGCACAGGAAGACCAACTCCTCCAGGACGGCACATCAATACGTGCCATTGCCAAAAGGTTTGCTGTGTCTCTCAGCACAGTCTGAAGAGTATGGAGGAGACATACTGGACAAGGACATAGAATGTCCTTAACCCATCAGCAGGACCGGTATCTGCTCCTTTGTGCAAAGAGGAACAGGATGAGCACTGCCAGAGCCCTACACAATGACCTCCAACAGGCCACTGGTGTGAATGTCTCTGACCAAACAATCAGAAACAGACTTCATGAGGGTGGCCTGAGGGCCCGACATCCTCTAGTGGGCCCTGTGCTTACTGCCCAGCACCGTAAAGCTCGATTGGCATTTGCCATTGAACACTAGAATTGGCAAGTCCGCCACTGGCACCGTGCTTTTCACAGATAAGAGCAGGTTGACCCTGAGCATATGTGACAGATGTAAAAGGGTCTAGAGAAGTCGTGGAGAACGTTATGCTGTAACATCATTCAGCATGGTGGTGGGTCAGTGATGGCCAGAGAAGGCATATCCAAGGAGGGATGCACTGACCTCTACAGGCTAGACAATGGCACCCTGACTGCCATTAGGCATTGGGATGAAATCCTTGGACCCATTGTCAGACCTTACACTGGTGCAGTGGGTCCTGGGTACCTCCTGGTGTATGACAATGCCCGGCCTCATGTGGCGAGAGTATGCAGGCAGTTTGTGGAGGATAAAAAAATTGATACCATTGAATGGCCCCCACGCTCACCTGACCTAAATCCAATAGAACACCTCTGGGATATTGTGTTTCGGTCCATTCGCCGCTGCCAGGTTGCACTTCAGACTGTCCAGGAGCTCAGTGATATCCTTGGTCCAGATCTGGGAGGAAATTCCCCAGGACACCATCCGTCGTCTCATTAGGAGCATGCCTCAATGTTGTCAGGCATGCATACAAGCACATGGGGGCCATACAAACTACTGGGTTCCATTTTGAGTTGCTGCAATGAAATTGCAGCAAATTGAACCAGCCTGCTGCATCATTTTTTTCACTTTGATTTTCAGGGTGTCTGAATTCAGTCCTCTGTAAGTTGATCATTTTAATTTCCATCAAAAGATGGGGCATCCTTATGTTCCTAACATATTACTCAGTCCATACCAGTATAGATATCCAGGATGATATTTTTCCCCATTGAGATCTGCTGATGTGTTTTCAAAGTGTTCCTTTAATTTTTTATATACAGTGAAGGAAATAAGTATTTGATCCCCTGCTGATTTTGAATGTTTGCCCACTCACAAAGAAATAATCAGTCTAAAAATCAAATGGTAGGTGTATTGTAACACTGAGAGACAAAATAGCAACAAAAATGCAAAAGAAATGCATGTTTAACAAATTATGCACTGATTTGCATGTTCATGATAGAAATAAGTATTTGATCCCGTTCACAAAACATGACGTAGTACTTGGTGGTAAATTGCTTGTTGGCATCACAGAGGTCAGACGTTTCCTGTAGTTGGCCACCAGATTTGCACACATCTCAGGAAGGATTTTGTCTCACTTCTCTTGGCAGATCCATAAGTGCCAGGATAAACCCAGCACCAGACCAATCATACAATGAGACTGGTGTAAATATTAGTGTAATACAGGGAGTGATTCAGGAAAGGTAGCAAAGCCCCCTTCATACACTAGACACCAAGGCATAAAGATCACAACAGCAACTGATTCTAAACGTATGACCACATGTAGTCCAGAGGAGGATTTAAATAATTGTATATGAAAAGCCCGTGACCCTCTCAGGTGCCAAGCTGTAGGGCACCATCCTGGGGAGATCCTAACCGGCCACTATAACCTCCCTCATACATGATCAGTTCAAGGACTAAGCTGGTGCATTGATGGATATTCCTGAGAGTAGGTATGCTCTAGTAGTGGTTTTAGATGGAAAGTGCACTCTCCTGAGGGGATGCAATATATAGCGGCAGTAGATGAACTAGCACCGGGATATGCCTCAAATGCCCCTTTGATACACGGAGATGTGCATGATGATACTTGTAAGCAATCAGAGTAGGCACTCGAAGCATGCAGTAACTTCTCAGTCAAAGAAATAGCATTGTAGAAGTGGAAAACCAAGTTACTCCTGTGCTTGGGGATGGACTCAATGTCATTAAGACCACATATGGAAACTCTTGGGATATGCACGCCTTGCTGCCCTCAAAGGACCGGGGGAGTCCAAAGTACTGAATAGAGGGCTCTGAGGAAGAGGCTAGTCCTCGAAACGTATTAGCCTTTTGTATGTCCAGAATTCTCACTACAGATAGACACGCAGTGTGAATTGGACAGAGCTGTTCCTTTATGATGTGCCTTCTATTTATTGATCATTTGTGAGTATAATACTTATTATTTACATTCATTAAACATTTTTAAGGTAATGCACTATTTATTGATCATTTGTGAGTATAATACTTATTATTTACATTCATTAAACATTTTTAAGGTAATGCACTAGGCCAGGGCGCCCTCTGTTTGTTTTTCTCTATAAAAAAATCGCATTATCTGAAGTGCAGTCCCTTTGATTGCACAGGGGTGCATGTAATATAGCTAGTAAGCAATCAAAGTATATTGTGACTCTTCAATGTGTGTGGGACTTTTATTTTTGTTCTTGATTTTGGACTCATCCATTTATATCACTTTTAGTTTTTTTATGTCTCTATCACAGTTGGAATATAGTTCACCTATTATGTATATCTAGCGCCATACCTTATTTTATTGTATGGTCACAAGTGATCTTTCATTCCAAGGGGCAGCTAACATTTTTTTGTATTATTTAAATTTTTGTTGGCACACTAAATGGTTGAGTAATTATTTATATTTTATTGCATAGAGGATACACTGTTTGTGCAAGGCAGTATATACAGTGGGGATCGAAAGTTTGGGCACCCCAGCTAAAAATTTGTATTAATGTGCATAAAGAAGCCAAGGAAAGATGGAAAAATCTCCAAAAGGCATCAAATTACAGATTAGACATTCTTATATGTCAACAAAAGTTAGATTTTATTTCCATCATTTACACTTTCAAAATAACAGAAAACAAAAAATGGCATCTGCAAAAGTTTGGGCACCCTGCAGAGTTAATATCTTGTACTGCCCCCTTTGGCAAGTATCACAGCTTGTAAACGCTTTTTGTAGCCAGCCAAGAGTCTTTCAATTCTTGTTTGAGGTATCTTTGCCCATTCTTCCTTACAAAAGTCTTCCAGTTCTTTGAGATTTCTGGGCTGTCTGTCACGCACTGCTCTTCTGAGGTCTATCCATAGATTTTCAATTATGTTGAGGTCAGGAGATTGTGAAGGCCATGGCAAAACCTTCAGTTTACGCCTCTTGATGTAATCCCCCGTAGATTTTGAGATGTGTTTAGGATCATTATCCATTTGTAGAAGCCATCCTCTCTTTAACTTCAGCTTTTTCACAGATGGCATCAAGTTACCATCCAAAATTTGCTGAAATTTTATTGAATCCATTTTTCCTTCTACTCGGGAGATGTTCCCTGTGCCACTGGCTGCAACACAACCCCAAAGCATGATTGATCCAACCCCATGCTTAACAGCTGGACAGAGGTTCTTTTCATTAAATTCTGTGCCCCTTCTTCTCCAAACGTACCTTTGCTCATTCCGGCCAAAAAACTTCAATTTTAACCTCATTGGTCTACAGAACTTGTTTCCAAAATGCATCAGGCTTGTCTATATGTTCATTTTCAAAGTTCAAACGATGATTTTTGTGGTGAGGACGTAGAAGAGGTTTTCTTCTAATGACTCTTCCATGAAGACCGTATTTGTACAAGTATCTGTTTATAGTGGAATAGTGTACCACAACTCCAGTGTCTGCCAGATCTTTCTGGAGGGATCGTGCAGTCAAACGTGGGTTTTGAATTGTTTTTCTCACAATCCTGTGAGCTGTTCTGTCTGATATTTTTCTTGGTCTTCCAGATCTTGCTTTAACTTCCACTGTTCCTGATGACTGCCATTTCTTAATTACATTCTGAACAGAGGATATTGACATCTGAAAATGCTTTGCTATCTTCTTATAGTCTTCTCCAGCTTTGTGAGCGTCAACTATTTTCAGTTTCAGTTTTCTAGACAACTGCTTAGAAGAACCCATGGTGCTGATTGTTGGGGCAAGGTCAGATGAGTCTGGGCATTTAAAACCTTTGAGATTGACATCACCTGGCCTTCCCAGACGATGATTGAAAACAAGGGGGGTGTAACGAGTGCTGGATAATTATAGAGCAAAGTATAAAAGCAGCTGGCATGAAAGGCAAGCCTCCAAAACGCCTCGTGGTAAACAGTCACAAACAGAAAACATGCAGCGCTAGTGTATATAGGTCTATCTCATGATAACATATGACCATGTAAACAGGTATAAACGCAGCTAGCATAATGGTCTTAAGCAACCAATACTATAACATTATCATCGTTAAGAAGGTGTAAATAGTGATATAGGTGTCTAAGTCAATATATCATAGGAGTGACGTAAATAAATCTGTGACATCTGTGGTAGGAAGTGTGGCTGTAGAATGCACTAACAAGATAGCGCAGATAATAGCGCCTTGGAGTAAAATGACCTACTCCTGGTCAATGGATCAGGGAACCTGCCGGAGTGGTGGTCGTCTCTGCTGTGGTCACCAGAATCATCTGCGTCCTCTCCAATTATGGAATTCCCAGGTGTCCAGTGGGATAAACGCTCATCCGGTATATGGTGGAATCCTTATGTCAGCGACCTCCAGGGGTGCGGTGTGCGCTCAAGGAACAGGAATCACCTTCCGGGCTCAGAAATAAACCCAAAAGAGAGGCTTCCGATAGTGTGATATCTTTTATTGAGGAGTAAATAAACAAATAAAGCACTTACATGGTGCAATACACAATTCCAAAGATGGCCGCCCGTGTCAAGGTGTGGACCATGTGGGTAGTAGTTGTAGATCAAATAGCATGATTGAAATGATTGAAAACAATCCATGACACTGGCAGGTCTCAGCTTTGCAAAGGGGGCAGTGCATGCTATAAATTCTGCAGGGTGCCCAAACTTTTGCAGACGCCATTTTTTGGTTTTCTGTTATTTTGAAAGTGTAAATAATGGAAATAAAATCTAACTTTTGTTGACATATTATAAGAATGTCTAATCTGTAATTTGATGCCTTTTGGAGATTTTTCCATCTTTCCTTGGCTTCTTTATGCACAATAATACAAATTTTTAGCTGGGGTGCCCAAACTTTCGATCCCCACTGTATATCACTTTTTTGAATATAAAGAGAAGGCGCTTAGTTTCTCATTAAACCTTGTAGGAGTACTTATGAGGTTAAGCATACAGTCAGTTGCCATTATTGCTAACATTATACAGATGTTTCATACCTTTTTTGTACAAGACTATAGGAACTTCCTAAGGTTTCTGTGACACCGAAAGACTGACAGACAATAAAGCTATTGAATACCATATGAAGGGGCGTGGCTTCTGTAACAGCTTTTTTACCTGCTCTTGCAACATATGGCCTATACGAAAGACCATGCTAAGCAGATGGTTGACATTTCATTTGATGCAAACTTATGTTGATAACAGACTCAAATCCTTAATCAAAGTTGAGGAAGCCACTGGCCTGATCCAAAGAACACATAGTTTGCTTTCTGGAGCCAATCTCAGACTCCATAAGATTGCCTCAAACAGTGCTGTTGTCATGAATGCACTGGTGAAAACACAAAATTTAAAGACTTAAATCTGGGGGTGGGTAAGCCACCCATACAGAGAAGTCTAGGCTTACCGTGGGACTAATTAAAATACAAATTTGGCTTTCAAGTTAGCTCTACAGACAAACCATTTATGAAATGCGGTGTTCTCTCAATGGTGAACAACCTATATGATCCACTTGGGTTCATAGCTCCCATCACCATAGAAGGCAAATTCTTACTAAGTCAGTTATCAGAGACTACTAAAAACTCAGATTCTCTGCTACCAGCTAACAAAAAATTTAAATGGGAGGATGTTGCTACACATCCTTTTCCCTTGCTGCAAGTCAAATTCCTCAAAATTCCTATCAAATCTGAATTCTCACATTTTCAAGGATGCATCCATTGAGGACATAGTAGCTGTTGCCTACCTCAAGGTAATAGACTCTTGCAATCAAGCCCATGCTGGGTTTCTGTTTGGCACAGACAAGTTAGTACCTAAGCTTAAGCAAAAATGATTAGGAAATTTTCCATGCCTGAACAATGACATTATATTCCATCTGTAATTAATCCTGCCAATCATGCCACCAGATCAGTATCCACAGGTGTTTTTGCATATTCTTCCTAGTCCTAAATTCTTGGTGAATAATGCAGAAGGAACTGCTGATTTATTCAGTCTCAGGGCCGGTTAACACTGATGTGGTGCTGGATTTGCAGGGATTCCTGTGTGTTTCCCTCACCGCATTACAATTGCACTCCATTCACGTGAAACGCTGCAGGTGTCAAAGTTAACGACACCCTAAAAATGGTTCACAAAATGCAGTGTGATTGGCTAAATTGGATCGCATAGGTGTGAACACCCATGTGATTTGATTCCAGCGCAGAAAAAAAAGGGTCCTGCACCTGTCCAAATCACATGCGCTTTCTGGCACCGCATCATTGTGAACTGGTCCTCAGCGACCTTGACAAAGTTCCCGAGATTAGTCCTAAAATCAACATATGTAGTTTTTCAAGCCTGAAGAAGGATTTAATCTGAAAGTGTACTGTAAGAACATATTTTGACAGAAAAAGATGTAACCTTTGAAAGAAAAGGTATGTAGCAGCCTTGAATACTTTACTATATTTATAAACACACACACATATTTATATACTGTATATGTGTTTATTACTGTATATATACAGTGGGGCAAAAAAGTATTTAGTCAGTCACCAATTGTGCAAGTTCTCCCACTTAAAAAGATGAGAGAGGCCTGTAATTGGCATCATAGGTAGATCTCAACTATGAGAGACAAAATAAGAAACAAAATCCAGACAATCACATTGGCTGATTTGGAAATAATTTGCAAATTATGGTGGAAAATAAGTATTTGGTCAATATCAAAAGTTCATCTAAATAGTTTGTTATATATCCTTTGTTGGCAATGACAGAGGTCAAACGTTTCCTGTAAGTCTTCACAAGGTTGGCACACACTGTTGCTGGTATGTTGGCCCATTCCTCTATGCAGATCTCCTCTAGAGCAGTGATGTTTTGGGGCTGTCGCTGGGCAACACAGACTTTCAACTCCTTCCAAAGGTTTTCTATGAGGTTGAGATCTGGAGACTGGCTAGGCCACTCCAGAACCTTGAAATGCTTCTTACGAAGCCACTCCTTCGTTGCCCGGGCGGTATGTTTGGGATCATTGTCATGTTGGAAGACCCAGCCACGTTTCATTGTCAATGCCCTTGCTGATGGAAGGAGGTTTGCACTCAAAATCTCACAATACATGGCCCCATTCATTTTGTCCTGTACATGGATCAGTCATCCTGGTCCCTTTGCGGAGAAACAGCCCCAAAGCATGATGTTGCCATCCCCATGCTTCACAGTAGGTATGGTGTTCTTGGGATGCAACTGAGCATTCTCTCTCCTTCAAACACGACAAGTTGTGTTTCTACCAAACAGTTCTATTTTGGTTTCATCTGACCATATGACATTCTCCTAATTCTCTTCTGGATCATCCAAATGCTCTCTAGCAAACTTCAGATGGGCCCGGACATGTACTGGCTTAAGCAGGGGGACACGTCTGGCACTGCAGGATCTGAGTCCCTGGCGGCATAGCGTGGTACTGATGGTAACCTTTGTTACGTTGGTCCCAGCTCTCTGCAGGTCATTCACTAGGTCCCCCCGTGTGGTCCTGGGATTTTTGCTCACCGTTCTTGTGATCATTTTGACCCCACGGGGTGAGATCTTGCGTGGAGCCCCAGATCGAGGGAGATTATCAGTGCTCTTGTATGTCTTCCATTTTCTAATTATTGCTCCCACAGTTGATTTGTTCACACCAAGCTGCTTGCCTATTGCAGATTCAGTCTTCCCAGCCTGGTGCAGGTCTACAATTTTGTTTCTGGTGTCCTTCGACAGCTCTTTGGTCTTCACCATAGTGGAGTTTGGAGTGTGACTGTTTCAGGTTGTGGACAGGTGTCTTTTATACTGATAACAAGTTCAAACAGGTGCCATTGATACAGGTAATGAGTGCAGGACAGAGGAGCCTCTTAAAGAAGGTACAGGTCTGTGAGAGCCAGAAATCTTGCTTGCTTGTAGGTGACCAAATACTTTTTTCCACCATAATTTGCAAATAAATTCTTTCCAAATCAGCCAATGTGATTGCCTGGATTTTTTTTCTCATTTTGTCTCTCATAATTGAGGTCTACCTATGATGCCAATTACAGGCCTCTCTTATCTTTTTAAGTGGGAGAACTTGCACAATTGGTGGCTGAATAAATACTTTTTTGCCCCACTGTACATACGCACTTACATACCTACGCTATCATGGGACAATATAATACAGTACACATATTTATTCCCCCTGCTTAGAACAAACCAAACCCATCCCTATTAAAGCCTAACTCCAGGTTTACTCTCATTTAAAATAGTCATTTTGGGTCCAGCTGCCCCAAGTGAACTATTTCCTTTATTAACTGAGGCAGCCACTGTCAGTGTTGTATAAACTGTATGTAGCATTGGCTACATACAGTTTGCAGCAATATGTTCTAGCAGTGGTACAGGGACTTCCCGTCTGCTGCCAAAACAAAATCAACTTGGGATAAGCACTGCTCAGCCATTCACAAAAAGCAGTTCTTCAGTAATTACAAGGCTCCCTCAGGCTGGCTGAGGTGGAGATTGTGACATTATCCAACTGCCTCTCCCAGTACACAGCACTGTATACTGTATGTAGATGATGCTACATACAATTTAAACAGTGCTGGCAGCATCCACAGCAATTACTAAAGAGTATAGCTAATTTGAACCAGCTCATCTCAAGCAAACTTTTTAAAGTGAAAGTAAACATGGAGTGAGACTTTAACCACTTCCCGTCCGGCCCCTGTATATTAATGACCGGACAGGGGCAGTGCAGGGGTGGGTTGCCGTTCATAAACGGCGCCTGCAATTTTGGACTGTGCGTGCTCCCTGGGAGCGTGCGGCACCGCAATCCGGTGCCCGCTGTGTCCTCCTCTGCACTGGTGTGGTGGTGATCAGGAACAATGTTGCTAGCTGAATTGGTCTGGTGACAGTGGGACATGTATAGTGGCAATCAGGAACACTGTTCCTGGCTTACACTGGTCTGGTGGCACTTAGGAATAGTGTGGCAGCATTAAACACTTCACGTCTGGCCGTTGTATATAAACGGCCAGACGGTTGCAGTGCAGGGTCGGGTGGCCGTTTATAAACGGCCTCCCTGCCCCTTGCTTTTGTGCGCTCCCTGGGAGCACGCAGCACAGCGATCCCCCGGACACAGTGGAACACCGATCGCTGTACGGGACCTCTGTGTGAGGTCCCGATCATATGACCACTGATTGGTCAATCAGTGATCACATGAATAGTAGTAAGCAGAATGTCACTTCTGACATCATTGCTTACTACATGTGAAATCTGTGAATGATCACAGAGATCACATGGTACAAGGCTATTCACAACAGCCTTGTACCATGTCACAAGCTGTGACCAATCACAGCTCACACAGTATTTATCAATGGCTGCAAGAATGCAGCCAGAGAGAAGGAGAAATTATTGCTTTTATGGGTTTAAAAGCAATCAGTGTAAAAAAAAAAATCATCACCACACCCCACAAGTAGTACAGTGTCACTATGAAAAATTATAATTTTTGGTTATAAACTAATTTGGGTTATTTTTTTTTACTAAAAAGAGAACTGAATAAATTTTGGCCAATATTTATGAAGAAAGATTATTTGCAAACTTTTATAAGAAAAACACTTTTTTTCAAAAATTTTGGACTTTTTCATTTATATAACAAAAAAAATATCCCAGTGGTGAATAAATACCACCAAAATAAAGTTTTATCTGTCTCAAAAAAAAATTAATATGGATATAGTGTTGCATGACCGTGCAATTGTCATTCAATGTGTGACAGCGCTGAAAGCTGAAAATGGGCCTGGACAGGCAGGGGGTAAAATTGTCCGGACATGAAGTGGTTAAGGATAGTGAAAAGCTATGCTATACATCTGTTTACCTAGCAAACAAGTGAAAAATAGGCCATTGCTTCCTAATTTAAGTAAAATGGGCCAGTATTCATATCACTACTTATTTACATTTGCCAGCCGGCATGAGGAGCAAGAAACCATTCTTGAAAAACAAATATCTCAGTTCTACGTACCAATTTTTTCCAGTTGTTTGGACACATGTGTTGAATTTTCCCATAATTTACATCTGAAGCATTTAGCAAGAGTTAAGGCATTCAGAAATGCAGTGAATTTCTTTTCTTGCAATGCAAGAAACTCTAACAGATCTACAATTGGAATAAAAACTGGTTAAAGAAACATTTGATCACTGAATGTTTGCAACAGATAAAGAAAATGCATACATTTAGTTACTCGTATGCCATGTCTGAAAATCTTTGCCATGTCTTGTGTTAGTGAAAAGTCTTGAACAGGAATACATCCAAGTTGTGCCTGTATAAGACTGAAGTTAGAATGAAATGAGTTAGTATAGCTTCCATTTCTAGACCTGGCATCCTTCATTGAACATATACACATACAATATATTAACCTGAATTCGCACACACTTGCACGCACATACACAAGTTGCATATTTACCAGTTCACTTTCATTTCCCTGGATTTTATTTTACCCTCCATCGGAAACCTTTGTTTGGAAGTAAAACAGATTATAGGGTAATTTATCCATACATTAAGAAGAGCACAACGTATTTGTTTAAAATACAATTACAAGAGCTTATACTTCAGACATTAAATATGAACAAACCATATCCCTGTATACTGTGTACTTGTCTGAATTAAGAGCACTTAGGCTACGTTCACACTAGCCTTGTGTGCAGGCGGCAGAGAGGCGTTTGGGAAGCGTTTTTACCGCTTCCCAAACGCCTCTGCCAATTCTGCACATTACAGCACATGGTGCTGTTCTAACGGGAGCGTTTGCGTTGCGTCGCGGCAAAACGGACGCCTCTGGTCGAGTCAGGAGGCTTTGAAGCCTCCTATTCTCGTCTATGGTGCCGCTCCGCAAACGCCCGGCCGGCGTTTGCGGTGCGGTTGCGACGCGTTTGCGGGGCGTTTGCGGAGCGGTAACACCACTCAAACTGTATTATAGGCGTTTGTGGGGCGTTATTAACGCTCGGCAAACGCCTAGCAACCGCCACTAAACCGCGCATGCGGTGTTTGCGGAGCGTTTGCCGAGCGTTAATAACGCCCCACAAACGCCGGACCAACGCTTGCCAAACGCTATAGGGGCGTTTGGCAAGCGTTGGTAAAACAGCCAAGTGTGAACGAGCCCTAAGTCTCATTTCTGTCTGCTGCCCCGTTCCTTTGCTATCAACATGAATCACTTCTGACATGTTTTCCTGATACCAAGAGAAAAATAGTGACAGGGAGGGACCTCCATCAGATTGACAGCTCAGCTCTGTGTGCTGCGTGAAGGGGGTGTGTCCCTTCTCTCCAATCAGTTCTCAGAGCTCTCCCCACTGAGTTCTACACTGTGTAATTTCAGTCCTCCAACCCTTTTTTTCTGAGAGCTCACACAAGCTTTATACACTTTGGACTTTGAACAGATGTAGAGAAGAGAAGACTGCACATAAACAGGTACAACTTAGGCAGGAGGATTTTTCCCAACTGTTTGTATGACCTGAGGCTAGTAACATCATGGAGCATATATACAGTAAGGGTTTATAAACACTATAAGGCTAGTACGTGAGAAACATCATCCTTCTCCTATTCGACACCACAAGAGACAGCTTTGGACTGTTCAAACAGCCATGCAACCCGATCAGGTGGCTTCACCACAAATTGAACTGTTAGTGCAATGATAACAATATAAATACAGTAAAGCTCAACCTAACATCATCTATAATAGATATGTAAACATTTTATACTGAACACAAGATACTCTAGAACCCTAGTGCACAACTTGCGGCCTAAGAGCCATATGTGGCCCTCTGGAATATGATGTGCAATCACCGGACCTCAACAGTCTGTGGGAGCATTGATTAGGGTAACCTACAGTCAGGTCCATAAATATTGGGACATCGACACAATTCTAACATTTTTGGCTCTATACACCACCACAATGGATTTGAAATGAAACAAACAAGATGTGCTTTAACTGCAGACTGTCAGCTTTAATTTGAGGGTATTTACATCCAAATCAGGTGAACGGTGTTGGAATTACAACAGTTTGCATATGTGCCTCCCACTTGATAAGAGACCAAAAGTAATGGAACAGCATAATAATCATAAATCAAACTTTCACTTTTTAATACTTGGTTGCAAATCCTTTGCAGTCAATTACAGCCTGAAGTCTGGAACTCAGACATCTCCAGACGCTGGGTTTCATCCCTGGTGATGCTCTGCAAGGCCTCTACTGCAACTGTCTTCAGTTCCTGTGTTCTTGGGGCATTTTCCCTTCAGTTTTGTCTTCAGCAAGTGAAATGCATGCTCAATTGGATTGAGGTCAGGTGATTGACTTGGCTATTGCATAACATTCCACTTCTTTCCCTTTAAAAACTCTTTGGTTGCTTTTGCAGTATGCTTTGGGTCATTGTCCATCTGCACTGTGAAGCGGCGTCCAATGAGTTCTGAAGCATTTGGCTTAATATGAGCAGATAATATTACCCGAAACACTTCAGAATTCATCCTGCTGCTTTTGTCAGCAGTCACATCATCAATAAATACAAGAGAACCAGTTCCATTGCCAGCCATAAATGCCCACGCCGTGACACTACCACCACCACGCTTCACTGATTATTATTATTATTATACAGTATTTATAAAGCGCCTATAGTTCGTTCAGCGCTGTACATTACAAAGGGGGACAGAACATGTGACAGAACAACAATACAATGCAAAACATGAGGGGATCGAGGGCCCTGCTCTTTCGAGCTTACAATCTAGGAGGGAGGGGATGGTGGCACAGGAGGAGATAGCTGTGGGGGATGGGGTGGTAGGAAGAGTGGAGGAGGTTGGCAAGTTAGCAGGGGGTGGGGTAGGCTTCCTTGAAGAGGTGGGTTTTCAGGGTGCGCCTAAAGGAGAGGTTCAGTTTAAGGAAGTGGAGCGACATCCAGTCTGATATGTCGCTCAGTAGCTTTGTGATTTGGGCAGAGACTGAGGTGGTGGGTTGAGAGATAGATTTGTGTGTCGTCGGCATATAGGTGGTAGTTGAAGCCGTGAGAGTGTATGAGTTGGCCAAGGGAGGAGGTGTAGATGGAGAAGAGAAGGGGCCCGAGAACGGAGCCTTGAGGGACCCCAACAGAGAGGGGGAGTGAGGGGGAGGTGGTAGCATTATAGGTAATGCTGAAAAAGCGTTGTGACAGGTAGGATGAGAGCCAGGAGAGAGCAGAATCTCTGAGGCCAAGGGAGTGTAGTTTTTTGAGGAGGAGGGGGTGGTCGACTGTGTTGAAGGCCGCAGAGGGGTCAAGGAGTAGGAGCACTGAATAGTGGCCATTAGCTTGGGTGGTATGCTTAGGATCATGAGCAGTTCCTTTCCTTCTCCATACTCTTCTCTTCCCATCACTCTGGTACAAGTTGATCTTGGTCTCATCTGTCCATAGGATGTTGTTCCAGAACTGTGAAGGCTTTTTTAGATGTCGTTTGGCAAACTCTGTCGTTTGGCCTTCCTGTTTTTGAGGCTCACCAATGGTTTCCATCTTGTGGTGAACCCTCTGTATTCACTCTGGTGAAGTCTTCTCTTGATTGTTGACTTTGACTCACATATACCTACCTCCTGGAGAGTGTTCTTGATCTGGCCAACTGTTGTGAAGGATGTTTTCTTCACCAGAGAAAGAATTCTTCGGTCATCCACCACAGTTGTTTTCCGTGGTCTTCCGGGTCTTTTGGTGTTGCTGAGCTCCAAACAGTTGTTTTGGCCACGCCTAATGTTTTTGCTATCTCTCTGATGGTTTTTTTTTGTTTTTTCAGCCTAATGATGGTTTGCTTTACTGATAGTGACAGCTCTTTGGATCTCATCTTGAGAGTTGACAGCAACAGATTCCAAATGCAAATAGCACACTTGAAATGAACTCTGGACCTTTTATCTGCTCATTGTAATTGAGATAATGAGGGAATAACACACACCTGGCCATGGAACAGCTGAGAAGCCAATTGTCCCATTACTTTTGGTCCCTTAACAAGTGGGAGGCACATATGCAAACTGTTGTAATTCCTACACCGTTCACCTGATTTGGATGTAAATACCCTCAAATTAAAGCTGACAGTCTGCAGTTAAAGCACATCTTGTTCGTTTCATTTCAAATCCATTGTGGTAGTGTATAGAGCCAAAAATGTTAGAATTCTGTCGATGTCCCATTATTTATGGACCTGACTGTATATATAGATATATATATCTATATATAGATATATATATACACATACACACACACACTACCCAAAAAAATTAAAGGAACACTTTGAAAACACATCAGATCTCAATGGGGAAAAATATCATGCTGAATATCTATACTGATATGGACTGGGTAATGTGTTAGGAACGTAAGGATGCCCCATCGTTTGATAGAAATTAAAGTTATCAACCTACAGAGGACTGAATTCAAAAAGACTCCCCACAAAATCAAAGTGAAAAAACGATGCCGCAGGCTAGTCCATTTTGCTGAAATTTCATTGCAGCAACTCAAAATGGTACTTAGTAGTTTGTATGGCCCCCATGTACTTGTATGCATGCCTGACAACATCGAGGCATGCTCCTAATGAGATGACGGATGTCCTGGGGTATTTCCTCCTAGATCTGGACCAAGGCATCACTGAGCTCCTGGACAGTCTGAGGTGCAACCTGGCAGTGTTGGATGGACCGAAACACGATATGCCAGAGGTGTTCTATTGGATTTAGGTCAGGCAAGCGTGGGGGCCATTCAATAGTATCAATTCCTTCATTCTCCAGGAATTGCCTGCATACTCTCACCGCATGGGGGCGGGTATTGTCGTGCACCAGGAGGAACCTAGGACCCACTACACCAGCGTAGGGTCTGACAATGGGTCCAAGGATTTCATCCCAATACCGAATAGCAGTCACGGTGCCATTGTCTAGTCTGTAGAGGTCAGTGTGTCCCTCCATGGATATGCCTCCCAAGACCATCACTGACCCACCACCAAAATGGTCAAACTGAATGATGTTACAGGAAGCATAACGTTCTCTATGGCCCTTTCACTTCTGTCACATGTGCTCAAGGTGAACCTGCTCTCATCTGTGAAAAGCACATGCCAATCAACCAGTGGCCTGCTGGAGGTCATTTTGTAGGGCTCTGGCAGTGCTCATCCTGTTCCTCCTTGCACAAAAGAGCAGATACCGGTCCTACTGATGGGTTAAGGACTTTCTACGGCCCTGTCCAGCTCTTCTAGAGTGACTGCCTGTCTTCTGGAATCTCCTCCATGCTTGTGAGACTGTGCTGGGAGACACAGCAAACCTTCTGGCAATGGAACGTATTGATGTGCCATCCTGGAGGAGTTGGACTCAGCTAGCCCTAGCCAAATGCAAAACTAGTGAAAAAGAGTCAGAAAAGATGAGTAGGGAAAAAAATGTCAGTGGCTTTCACCTGTAAAACCATTTGTTTTGGGGGTTGTCTCATTGTTGCCCATTTAGTGCACCTGTTGTTAATTTCATTAACACCAAAGCAGCTGAAACTGATTAACAACCCCCTCTGCTACTTAACTGACCAGATCAATTTACCAAGAGCTTAACTGATTTGATGCTATACTTTGCATAAACAGTGTTCCTTTAATTTTTTTGAGCAGTGTATATACACACTACATTGCCAAAAGTATTGGGACGCCTGCCTTTACATGCACATGAACTTTAATGGCATCCCAGTCTTAGTCCGTTGGGTTTAACATTGAGTCAGCCCACCCTTTGTAGCTATAACAACTTCAATTCCTCTGGGAAGAATGTCCATAAGGTTTAAGAGTCTGTCTGTTGGAATATTTGAACTAAATAAATGCAAAAAAAAAACCCTGCGCTACCTAAATAAAGTGAACAAACAAAATTATGTGAAAAATATGTAACAATGATGGCTGCATTAAAATTGTGTTCCCATAACCAAACCATAAATAAAACAGTACTGCACTGCAAATTAAATCAAAATAAAATTGAACTGAATTAACCACTTAAGGACCGCTTTATAGCAGAAATACTGCTACAGGGCAGCACCTGTGTGCAAAATCACGTATGCATGATTTTGCATTTCCGAGTAGGGGGCACGCGCGAGCCCTACCAGCGCCGCCATTCACGGCCACAGATGTCAATCACCGTGTCCCGCCCAGTAATTACCCACCAGCGCCCGGTGATTACAGACAATCACTGATGGGAAGGAAGACTGTTTTGTTTACAAACAGTCTTCCTCCCTTTCAACTCGGGCACACTGCTCGGGATGGCTGTGCACATCAAAGCCATCCCGATCAGTGTGCTTACAGTAAAGCACACACGCCTTGACCCCTAGTAAAACACTCCCTGCACATAGTTAGCCCTTCGATTGTCCCTCATGTTAACCCCTTCCTGCCCAGTGCCATTAGTATAGTGTCAGTGCTTTTTTTTTTTTAGCACTGATCACTGTATTGGTGTCACGGGGGATGTCAGTGACACCAAGTTAGCTCCCCCTAGGGTCAGAATGTCCGCCGCAGTCCCGCTAAAAGTCACTGATTGCCGCCATTACTAGTAGAAAAAAAAACAAATCCCAGTATCTATACCAAGATTTGTAAACGCTATAACTTTCAAGTAAACCAATTAATTTACAAGTATTGGGATTTTTTTTTTTCAACAAAGACATGTAGCAGAATACATTTTGGCCTAAATTTATGATGAAATTTGATTTTTAAAATTTATTTACTAGACATGTTTAATAGCAAAAAGTCCAAAATATAGTTTTTTTTTCTCAAAATTGTTGGTCTTATTTTGTTTATAGCACAAAAAATAAAAAAATGCACAGGTGATCAAATACTACGAAAAGAAAGCTTAATTTGTGGGAAAAAAGGACGTAAATTTCATTTGGATGCAGTGTTGCATGACCGCGCAATTGTCAGTTAAAGTAACGCAGTGCTGTAATGCAAAAAATGGCCTGGTCATGAAGGGGGGTAAATCCTCAGGAGGGCAAGTGGTTAAAACATAACTGTAATAAAGTGTCAGTGAAAATGAGTTCATAAATGTAAAATCATCAATAATGATTCCACAGATAAAATTTATCCCGTCAAAGATTTTATATGTTGCAATACGGAAGGAGTAGTTTATGTATTGGAGTGTACGTGCACATTTCAATATGTGGGTAGAACTAAAAGACCGTTGAATGTTAGAACTAAAGAACATATACAAATATTAAAAAAAGGCTACAGTAAGCACATTGTATCGAAACATGTTTATTAGTGCACAATAAGGATATGTCCCATTTAAAATTTTGAGGGATTGAAAGTTTCAAAAAACATTGGAGAGGAAGTCATGAATTACGTACTCTTAGCCAATATGAGTCTAGGTGGCTTCATACTCTAGATACTCTGACCCCTAGTGGTTTAAATATTGAGTTTGATTTAAATTGTTTTATCAGCCATTTTTAGTTTTAATTATTTACATTTTATGTTTATGAGTATTTACCCCTCTTTTGTTATATTATCGTATCTTTAATTATTGTTTTGCTTCTTTCATTGTCACCATTCATGTTATATTATTAGTATTCATTTCCTAGATTGTAAGCTCGAAAGAGCAGGGCCCTCAATCCCCTCATGTTTTGCATTGTATTGGTATTGTTCTGTCCCCCTTTGTAATGTACAGCGCTGAGCGAACTATTGGCGCTTTCTAAATACTGTATAATAATAATAATAATAATAAATTTATGTCAACACTTAAATATAATTCTCGATTTGGTTTTTATATATTGTG
Source organism: Staurois parvus (assembly GCF_062004578.1). Lineage (NCBI taxonomy): Eukaryota > Metazoa > Chordata > Amphibia > Anura > Ranidae > Staurois > Staurois parvus. The sequence continues at coordinate 9,566,578 of NW_028317862.1, forward strand.
ATCCTCCACTGTTCATCTCCTGTGGAATGGTTGTAGGGATGTCCACATTGTCTGTTTACCTTCTATGTTACTCCAATGATCATCACCAGTTAACATTCACCGGGTTTAATATCCTAAGTGGTTTTCTAGGATCATGCAATATAGTATGATGATCGAGCATTATGTTATCATGTCGATGGTTTAATACTTATGTCTCAGTCTAAGGTAAAATGGCCGCCATAGAACTCTGCACTACTAACAAATGGCTGCCGCTGCTCCTTCTTGTGACTAATAAAAAATGGCCACCGTTTCATTGACTCTCAGACACTATATAAGGATTCCTCATCTGCCCGCTACCATCCCTCTGATGAAGTCACGTGGGCGTGATGCAACGCATAAGGGGCATGGCTTTTTTACATGTGAGTGTACCACTGTTTTAATAAATACATACTGCACCATCAGAGTGTCCTTTGTTTCCTCTATTAAAGAGAAATCTGTGACCTCCAACTTCCTTAAAGGGACCGGTCCCTAGTTCTGGCTTGATACTTTATTGAAAGCTTAAAGATGTTTGACCACTTTCATATGGTTGATGAGCGGGAAAGTGAAGTGCCTGTTGCCTATTTGGTATTACAAAGCACATTACTATTGCTCTGAGGTGAGAGTTCTGTGAGCACTGAGGTGACACTGAATATGATCTATATCACTTCATCTGATAGTGTTGGGATATCAGCACGTGAAGAAGCATATAAATCCATGAAAAGTTATATTACTGAATCATTATTGATGATTTTACATTTATGGACTCATTTTCATGGACGCTTTATTTCAGTTATGTTTTAATTCAGTTCAATTTTATTCTGATTTAATTTGCAGTCAGTATTGTTTTATTTATGATGTATTACAATATTTGATCATTCTTCCAGAGCACATTTGTGAGGTCAGGCACTGATGTCGGACGAGAAGGCGAGGCTCGCAGTCTCGACTCTAGTTCATCCCAAAGGTGTTCAATTAAGTTGAGGTCAGGACTCTGTGCTGGCTAGTCAAATTCCGCCACCCCAAACTTGCTCATCCATGTCTTTATGGACCTTGCTTTGTGCACTGGTGTGCAGTCATGCTGGAACAGTAAGGGGCCATCCCCAAATGGTTTCCACAAAGTTGTGAGCATGAATTTGTTCAAAAAATGTCTTGGTATGCTGATGACTTAAGAGTTTCCCTCACTGGAACAAAGGGGCCAAGCCCAAACCCTGAAAAACAACCCACACCCTAATCCCCCCTTCACCAAACTTTACACTTGGCACAATGCAGTCAGGCAAGTATTGTTCTCTTGGCAATTGCCAAACCTAGGCGCATCCATCGGATTGCCAGACAGAGGAGCATGATTTGTCCCTCCAGAGAACACACCTCCACTGCTCTAGAATCAAGTGGCGGTGTGCTTTACACCACTGCATAAGAGACTTTGCATTGCTCTTCAGGATATAAGGCTTGTATCCAGTTACATGGCCATGGAAACTCATTACATGAAGCTCTCTACGCACTGTTGTTGTGCTAATCTAAAGACCACACAAAGTTTGGAGGTCTTTAGCTATTGGCCCTGCAGACAGTTGGCAACATCTGCGCACTGTGCGCTTCAGCATGTGCTGACCCCACTCTGTCATTTTATGTGGCCTACCACTTTGTGGCCGAGTTGCTGTTGTTCCCAGTTGCTTCCACTTTGTTATAATACAACTAACAGTTGAGCGTGGAATGTTTAGTAGCAAGGAAGTTTCATGGCTATCAACCTATCATAGAACCACGCTTGAATTCACTGAGCTCCTGAGAGTGACCCATTCTTTCACAAATGTTTGTAGAAGCAGCCTGCATGCCTAGGTGCTTGATTTTATACACCTGTGGCCATTGAAGTGATTGGAACACCTGACTCCAATGATTTGGAGGGGTGTCCCAATACCTATGGCAATATAGTGTATATATAGACATTCACACACACAGGGGTTTATTTACTAAAGCTGGTTCACTCGGAATCTCATGTACTTTTGCATGGAAACCAATCAGCTTACAAGTTTTATTGCTAAAGCTTTACTGAACAAGCGGAGGATAGAAGCTGACTGGTTACCATGCACAGGTGCACAAGATTCTGAGTGAACCAGCTTCAGTAAATCTTCTCCACAGTGCCTACAGCTGTGTAACGAATTTCAGGCTTCCATTTTACCTAATGGTAATTCTGTTTTTGTCCTTGTTCATTGTATTGAGCAATTTCTTCTCACTTGTTCTGAGTTGGACATCAGAGAATTCTTTACATGTAGATATTATTGTGACCTGAATACATGTTTGATGACATGGGAGAAAAGATTTGTATCTGAATACAATTGCAAGCCACTTTAAAAAACAAACAAACAAACAAACAAACAAACAAAAAAAACAGTGTTGAAAAACAATTACCAGTTCCGACAAGGTCTCTTTTCCATGAATATTGTAGAACAGTTTGGCTGTGTCAAAGGCAATATAATAGGTTGCTATCAGTTTACCAGTTTCTAGAAAAGAGATGAATACAGATTTGGTTGGTACTATAAACAATAAATATGTAATATCAGTAACATGTCAACCTTTTTATGGTATATTATATTTTGGTACATGCTAGAGATTTAAAACTTAAGATAATTTCTTATATGTTTTTGGGCTCTATTGGTAGGATATCTGCACCTAGAGTGGTTGTAAAGTTTATTTTTTAATTAAAATAAAAAAGGTGTTATACTTACCTTCTCTACGCAATTATATTGCAAAAAGCAGTCTCTTACCCTCTCTGCGAGGGGCGCTGTCCACTCCTTCATGTAGGTGCCTCCATAGCAAGCCCTGTGCTATGGGGAGATTTGTGCGGGTGCACTCAGGAGCCGGGCTTTTTGCGTCCATAGACAGAACATCGCTGGATTGGTGAAAGAGTCAGATATGTGATTTAGGGAGGGGAGCCACAACAACTAGTGGGATTTTTTTACCTTAATGCAGGGAATGGATTGAGGTAAGCCCTGGTTCACACCAGTACAACTTGTCATGCGATATGAAAGTTCCAAATAGCATGTCAAGTCGCACCCTATTTGTGCCTATGGAACTGTTCAAATCTCACTTTACGCTGCAGCACCAATTTTGAAAAAAGGTTCATGCATTATTTTTGGCAAATTCATGTGCAACTTGCATAGACATCTGTGCATGAAGTCACACAGATGTCAGGCAAGCCGCACATGAAATCGCACTGACCAGCAGCTTTGAAATCGTGCTACGTCAAATGAAGAAGTGCGATTTCAAAGCCTCATTTAACGTGTGAACCAGAGCTCAAAAACATTTAGACTTTAGAACCACTATGAGTTTATGAAGCCCATTTACTGAAAAGTAGAACCTATTTAGCAAATCAAATATTTACTTTAAAAAGTGTAAGTTCACTGAGTGCAGAAAATAAGATGCTGTGTTCACTTTGAATATTCAATAACATGCAAGAGTAGTTAGAAGATTGAAGTGAACACACCTTATTCACCAAGCAAAATGACCATTCTCTTTGGAAAGTGTACAGACTCTCTACTACTTTGATAAATCAACCACTACTGTATGGGTCTACATAACTGTTGTAGCCATTATGACGAATTTCAATTCTCTTTAATGGATTTTTAATTTTCAATAGGTTTTTAATAAGATTTTAACAGAACATTAATAGTTACAGAAGATTGTGCAGTCATACATTGGTAGTTAATTAGATAATGAACAATGGCCAGTACAGGGCTATGCTCTTTTTCATGGAAATAACAAGCATACCCAGAAATTATATACAAGGATGCAGTATTCAAATGTGCTAAAGATCTAGACTGAAGCATAGAATGCCTCATCACAGTTAAAGAGGTGAGGTAATTTCCACTTTAGTTGTTGAGGGGTAATCATTTTTGCATCTTAGGGGATCTTTAGCTTCTGACAAAATGTCATAAAATGTGACAAAAGAGAAATAAGGAGAAAAAAAGCGAGAGTGGAGGAGAGATCTGTGGTCTCCGTAAAAGAGAAGTATAGTTTTTGACTTTCTGCTCTACCCTTCCAGCGTTCACTGGAGCGCCGGGCTGTGGAAGGGGTGGAAGCAGCTGGCTCAGGCTCTCAGCTCTCTAAAAGGCTGAGACAGCTTCTGCTCAGGCATCTAGGTGGATCCCAGCATTAAAATCAGGATGCCTCCGGAGTCTGCACCAGCTGAGTGACGTTAGCCGAAAACAGACTTTAGCCTGGGTCACAGGAGTGCAGAACTAAATGCACTCCTGTGACCTACAGGTGTAGGGACAAAAGAGCTTTTGCCCTACTTCTTCTTTAATGGATTTTTCATTACTGTGCATTACAGGCAATGCAACAAAAGGTGCTGGGACAAGCAAAGACTGGCAGTAACACCCAAGTACACAGAAACGGCATCAGGAATTATGGCTGGGAGGTCTAATTGCTAGAGTTTCAAAGCCAGGAGACTGACTCAATCCAGTAGGCTTTATCTATAATTGAAACATCAATTTTGGGGGGACTGACCCATTAATGTTAAAGGATAATTTCAAGCTAATTACCCACTAGCTTTCTATATCTCTTAGAAAATATTTTCCTGAAGTAGTTTGCATTTTTAATACCTGCTTAAAAGGCATTATTATTCTTTCATCGTTTTTTTTTTCTCTTTAAATATTCCATGACGTAAAATCTATCAGCTTTCTAAGTGTATTCTTTTGGGGGTTTTATTCACTAGTGTACTCAAAAGATATAAAGGTTTCTATGAGATTCAGTTTGACAGCAAGCATGCAAAACTGAATTATTAGTTTGGGTTCAACTGACCTTAAAGAGAACTATACATACTAATGACTTAGAACCTATTGTCCCCCCTCGCCTTCCCCATTACAAGCCCAACACAAGCCTCATATCAGACATAGTGTTCTAAACGCTATGGATTATGTTTAGGCATCTTTCCTTACTTTACTGCCATGTGCAGGATTCTACCACAAAGATGAAGTGGCCACCTCCTTTCAGGCTCACAAAGAGATTGACTCTGACTATGTTACATTCTATGGCTGAAAACCTGTACATATGCAGTGGTTCACAGCCTGCCAGTTCCACCAAGGCCTGGAATAGATTGTAACTTGGTAAGCTTTTGATCTGAGACCTGTGCAAGGCATGTAGTATTTGAAAGAGCTCTTTCACACGGACGTTCTGATTGGGTCCACCTGCCTGTTTTTCAGGCGGACCCAATCACAACCTCCATTCTCCTCTATGGATCGGCGGGTGTATATGGACATGTGTCCGTTTACACCTGCTGACATCTGATCTGCCAAAAAAGGACAGATGGGGATCCAATTCCCCTTCCGTCCATCAGATCGGGATGGATGAAAACGGACCGTTTTCATCCGACCGCCCATTGAGGAGAGTGAGCAGCTCTGTGTCAGCTCTGAAGCAGTGGAGCAGACACAGAGCTGTCATCCACTTGCTCAGCGGGGATCAGCGGAGAGATGCCTCGCTGAGCAAACAGATCTGCTAAACAGGTCTGCTCTGTGTGAAATGACCCTAAGGAGGACCAGGAAGCCCAACTGGCCTTAGGACTGTTGAATATACAGATATTCTTTGAAAGAGAACTCCAGACAGAAAATAAATCATCAATTAAAATAAAACAGTATGTGAGGTATGGGGTCCATTGTATTTACATTTTCCTTCTATTGCAACCTGTCTATCACGCACCGCCTGGCGGTATCTCTAGTGATCCACAGGACAGAACTCCCCAGGGAGCGGGGTCTAAGTCCCAGTCTGCTTGTTCACCTGGGCCCCTGATGGTGGGGATGGACTTGGAGCAGACAGTGACCAGGTCACGGCCCCTGAGTGCACCCACCTGTGGTAGAGGGAACCGCCAGAGGTATGTACTGGAAGAGAGCCTGATGTGAAGAGGCGGATATACCTGAGCAGCAGTGACCAGATCCGTGCAGGATGGATGGACGGATGGATGGATGGCAGGGTAGTGTAGCGTAGTCAGACGGGCCGGGTCGGTAACAGCGAAGACAGCACAGTACAGAGCAGCGGACAGAGAGTAGTCGGGTCACACGCCAGGTTCAGCAACAGGAGATCAGATAATCAGGGGTATGCAGGAGAGTAGTCAAACGAGCCAGGGGTCAGAGCAGGAGATGGTCAGCAACAAGGTCAATCAGCAGGAAACAACGAGCAGGAACAGATAAGAAGACCATACGGCAACTTGAGTCTGTGCAGGGCTGATTTAAATAGTGCGCCCTGCACTGTCATTGGTGCCAGGCACGCATTCGTGTTCGCGAGTGCGCATCCGCCGCCGTTTCCGCAGCTGCCTAGGTCCTAGCGCCTGCCGGTTAGAGCGCATCAGCGTTCTGCGCATGCGCAGATCCGTGCGCTGCCGCGATCGCTGACACTGTCCCTCTATTGTAACCTGTATCAGTACCCACACTGAAAGTCCTAAACAGTTTGCAACTACATTGTTTGTGAAAAATACATGGAAGCAGGTTAGCTTCACTGGCATTGAAGTACACAAACCAGAACACAATATTTCTGTCTGTGTGACAGCATTTAATGGAACTGATTCTATTGATGTGTACTAAACTGATTTCCCTTTCTTTTCTATATACTGTATACACAGGAGGAGGACTTATGGGCCTGCTTTTTAAGATGTCTAAAAATTGCTGACACCTGCTAGTTTTGTTGTTTTTTTTCTGCAATGCAAAACCAACAGTTGGAATCTTGTTGGATTCTGTGTGTATCTCAGACTGTTCTTATTTTAGAAATTCATTAATAAGAATGTTTTCTTTTTTCCTTTATGTAATATTGTTAGCATAAATATATAACTAAAGGCAAAATGTCTTGTTTTTTTCTGTTTCGGACAGAGTGAAGAGCAATTAGAACACCTGTCAGGTTTTTACTGCTGTCTGCACCCTCATCAGGGAGATTCACCCTCTCTATTTGTCATGTTTACTGTGATCATCAAATTGTGCAAGTAAAAAAAAACAGTAACGGGATATCTTCCAATGTGAACATTAGTTCTGCTGATAACCAGGGATTCCCACACTTTGGATTTTCTCTCAATTCCTGTTTTGGCTATGGGACAGAAAGTGAAGGTAAATCTCCCCAATTAGACACAGAGGGCAAAAAAACCCTGGCAGGGGTTGTAACCATACCTTGCTCTATCTAAAATAAAAAAAAATGTTTTGCATATAGTTCTACCTTAAACCAATCTGAAGGAATCAACATCTTCAACACTGTAAATCCAGGAATTTACTGAAAATGATAATATGATACAATACTTGTACCTTTTAAGTAAATTTTTTAGACTTAAAATATAATTTTTACTAAATATGTTTCCTGCTTACAATCATGGATTTAATAAAGCTAAGCATGTATGCCAGTCTGCAGCATTTAATTTATCATTTATTATTGAATACATCTAAAAATTAGGTAGATAATTAAAGCTGCTTGGTATTTTACCTGTAGGCTTAAAATTAACGTCTTCATCCATTTCAATTAATCCAACAGACGATAAATCATTTAAATTTTTCAAACACAATTCTGTTACGTATAAAATATATATCAATTATCTGCGTAAAGTTGAGGCTTGCCATTAAAACCACAATACAAGCAAAAATACTGTAGCGTAAGTCGAAAGAGTCAAAATACAGGATAGATTTATACAATACTAATTGAATTAACACCTCCAAATTTTTGTTTAGGAATGACTACAGTCCTTTTTTTTTTTCTGGTCTATGCTTCATATAGTTTTTACTTTCTGCCACCCAGAATAGTATTGTGTCCAACTTGTCAGAGACTCACCTGCTGTGTTTAACACCCCGGTTACATCAAGCCCGACTTTGAAATCATGCGACTTACAGTGAAGTCGCACAATTTTAAAGTCGGGTGAGATGCCGATTTCAGGTGCGATTTGCAAGACATCTGACACAGAAGTCTATGCAAATCGCACCAAAAGTAGTACATTGCGAACAATAGGGTGCGACTTGGCATAGGATTTGTAAGTCGCATGGCATGCAAATCGCATGCCAAGTCGCACCTGATGTGACCGGAATGTTAATCCAGCTGGACAATCAACAGTGAGCTGGTGCACACCAGGGAATGTGGTGTGCACCAGCATTCCCTTTATGCTCTCCAGCTTACTGTGCATTTGAAATGGTACTGTGGAGCATGCACATTTGCCAGCAGGCTTTGGGGCGTGTCCTGATTGACCCAGCTCCATTTAAAAGGGCAACCTGCACCACTGACAGAGCAAAAAATATATCAAAAGCCAATAGACTTTCCAGGTACCACATAAACTTGACAATAAAGATATAAAAAACCATTTAAAATGTATTTCAACAAAGCAAATCACACGAACAAAAATATATATAAATTTAAATAGCAGAGATCTTGCATTATGCTCAACTGTAATGTCCAGAAGGACCACTCCCCCCACATCCTGCTGCTCTTCCTTTCCTCAACATGGTTTGCAGATATTACTGCTCTCTCAGGAAGCATCAAAGAACATTCTAAATATGAATAAAAAGTATAATAATAATAATACACAGATATGTGATACAGATCTAAATCACAGATCTGACCTTCACACAGTTAATTATTACGCAAGTCTATTGTGAGATCTCTGGATTAATATATTTTAATTTGGGGGGAGTCCTTCTGGATGTTACAGTTGAGACATAATGCAGGATTTGTATATTTTAATTATATATATTTTTTGTGATTTGCTTTGTTGAAATACATTTTGAATGCTTTTCTGTCTTTGTTGTCAAGTTTGTTAAAATCAAAGTCCATTGGTCTTTGATATATTTTTTGTTGTTATATCTACGAATGTGGCAACCTGTCACAAATGGTGGCTAACCACTGACCCATTCTATCTTTTTTGTTTTCAACTTGCATATATGTGGGATATATACTTGGATATATGTGGGTTCTTACTTTGGTTTAGATCACTGGTGTCCAACACGCAGCCTGCCGGCCCTCTTCTAGGTCTGTGGGCTATTGGGCACCATCCAGAAAGCACAGGTGCAGCTGGGGGTCGGGCAGTGGAATGTTTTCTTTGTTCCAGCACCCAGAACTGAACGAAAGAGACTATACTGCGGAGTTATCTCCGCCCAGAGTACAAAGTAAAATTCCAGCCTGGACAGAGAAAGCTGAGTGGGGGCATGTGATGGGTAAGTGATCACCAATGGGGAAATGGGTGTTGGACTAACTTTCACTGCCATGACCACTGATGACCAATGCAGGATGGTGGGGGTTAAATTTCATTGCTAGTGACCACCAGTGTTAAGAGTACTGAATCCAATGCTGAGAGTTATTTTTGCACTCACTCACAAATGCCGTGGGCTATTATTGCATCCACTGTCACCAATATTGGGGGTTATTATTGAATTTGCCTACATCACTGCTGAGGGTTAATATTGCACTCAGTACACGAGTGCTGGGGGTTATTATTGCAGTCACGAACACCAATGTTGGGGGATATTATTGTGTCCATTTACAATAATGTTGGGGTTTATTTTTGCACTCACTAACACCAATGTTGGGGGTTATTATTGCATCCACTGGAACCAATGCTAGAGGTTATTCTACCATTCACTGACATCAGTGCTGGGTTTTTTTTATTGCGACCACCAATGTTACTGTTGCACTCACCGACAGCAATGTTGGGGGTTACTATAGCACCTACTGACACCAATGCTGAAAGTTATTATTGGATCCACTGTCACCAATGCTGGGGGTTATTATTGCGTTCACTGACACCAATCATGGAGGTCATTACTGTGTCCATTGACACCAATGTTGGGGTTATTGTATTGCGCTGCTATTGTGTGCCCTCTGGAGGTGTAGTGGGCCGCACTTGAGGGCCTCTATGATTTTCAAGTTGACCACCACTTGTTTAGATACTCCACTCTGGTTACCCCAGACAACAACCTTAAGCTACACTGGGACTGGTAACTGCCTTTAATTTTATCATCAGGAACTCACAGAGAATATTTTAGACTTCACAAACCTACAGAAATATATATGTGCTACATCATTATACTGTAGATACCTACTGTTTATTAAAATCCCATGTAGTAACAGACAATAATAATACCTACTAATGATTCCACCTAAGTAATCTGAATCTCAGCTCCAAAAGGAGCACAAACAGCTGCAAAAAAGTAAAATATAGGAAGATATAGGAACATCCTACTGTATGCCAATCAATCAAAATGTGGTCAATACCTATTGGTATAGGCCTTCTATAAACTTTTTTTTTTTTTGAGGTGGTGCTTTATTTGCAGTGTTCATAAAACACATCGCAAACATCTTCCAATCTTCCATATACTGTTTCAACTCACTTTTATTGCCCAAAAATATCACTTGTGCATGGTTAAAATATTTCCAATTATTATTGTTTTTTTACTGATATCATGCTTGAGGTGATTGTAGCCGTATTAGTGCATTTGCGACAGAAACAATTGAGTACTGTCCGTGATACTTTTTTTTATTTGCACTAACATTTTGAGGACAAGCTTTCGGGGAGTGTCCCCTTCTTCAAGGTTTGAGTACTGCTTGGACCTTGAAGAAGGGGACACTCCCCGAAAGCTTGTCCTCAAAATTGTATATTAGTGCAAATAAAAAAAGTATTACGGGCAGTACTCAATTGTTTCTGTTACTGATATCATAAATTTCAAGCTACACAAATTTATACTCCAAGATTAAATTATCGTTACGAGAAAAAAAATCATTAATTTTGCAGAATAGGTTTGTATAGCTTGTAGCAGAAAATGTGTAAAGCCACATTCCATGCAATCTATGTAGGCTGATATCCACAATAGAAAAAATGTGTTAATTTCTCAGATGTATCTGTTAAACATGCTGAACGATATAGAAAGGTTGATGTACTGTACCTCTAAAAAAGCATGATGAGTTAACATGGTTTTAACCCAAATGTAAACATTTATTAAACTGCAGCTCACCATTGCTTAAATGTAATGGCTACATTAGTTTTCTTTTTATGCTTTCTTTCCTTTATGTTCACCTGGTAATCTGGCCAGGGTGTCTGTTGTTCTTCAACAGAACAAGTTGTCCTGCAAATGTACCAGTTAAGAGTGTTGAGACAAACCATTTACCACTGACAGGGGTGCTTACAATGCTTGTATTTATTTATTCATTTAACCTTTATCCCTGGGAAAAAAAACTATTGCTGTGGCTGCTTGTGTAACTGCAGTGTGAGCTGGAGTTTGGCATCAATTTGTTAGTGCATCTAAATCTGCTAGCTCATCTAACACTCCCCTCTCCTTAGACTGACAATCCTGCTGTCCAAAGTTGCCCTTGTGCTCCTTCATCCAGAGTGGGTCACTTTAATACAGGAGGTGTGTTACTGACCAGATCACCAGGTTAAGACAGTGGAATTTTTTGTTTGGGATTTAATACCACTTTAAAGTAGAAAAAAAATCCTCAGGAAACTGCTATTTCTCTTACCTTGCAATTTAGCTTCAATCCCTTCTTTACCTAATCCTCTTTGGAAACCTACAAAATAATAATATCAGCAATTTCAAAGTGTAATGAATAAAAAAAAAGACTAGCAAACTGAGGAATGTATATGTGCACTATCGATTTGTGTATTGATTCACTATTGATTCCCATTATATATAAGCAGTAACTACTAATAAAGGCTATGGACAAGTTAACTTTCACACTACCATTCTATTCAACTTCCCATAGTCACAAATAGGGCCACCAACCCCGCTCTTCCATATATTTTCCCATATGACAGTGTTTGCACAGTCATTTGCCAAATATCAGCTCTGCCACATGCTCCCCCACACCAAGACATTTTGGGTGTTTTCTATTCACTTCTGGTGTTGAGAATAGAGACTGGGGAAGGAAAGGAAGTCAAGTATATACTGCTGGTGAGGCCATTATTAAAGTGTACCTACATATATGTATACAGTTAGATCCATATATATTTGGACACAGGCACAATTTTAGTTTTTTTTCAGGTATTTACCAAAACATATTAACCACTTCAAGTCCGGACACTTTTACCCCCTTCCTGTCCAGGCCAATTTTCAGCTTTTAGTGCTATCACACTTTGAATGGCAATTGCGCGGTCATGCAACACTGTACCCATATGAATTTTTTAGCATTTTTTTGAGACAGATAAAGCTTTATTTTGGTGGTATTTATTCACCACTGGGATTATTATTTTTTTTGCTATGTAAATGAAAATGTCCAAAAATTTTGAAAAAAAAAGTGTTTTTCGTATAACATTTCATCATAAATCTTGGCCAAAAGTAAAAAAAAAAACAAACAGAAAAAAAAAACAAAAAAAAAAAAACCTAAAATTAGTTTATAACCAAAAATTATAATTTTTCAACATTTTTTTTACATTTTTTTTATACAATCAAGAGAAGACTTCACAAGAGCAAATACAGAGGGTTCACCACAAGGTGCAAACCATTCATAAGCCTGAAGAATAGAAAAGCCAGATTAGACTTTGCCCAAAAAAATCTAAAAAAGCCAGACCAGTTCTGGAAAAGCATTCTTTGGACGGATGAAACTAAGATTAATCTGTACCAGAATGATGAGAAGAAAAAAGTGTGGAGATGCTTGGAACAGCTTATGATCCAAAGCACACAACATCATCTGTAAAACATGGTGGAGGCAGTGTGATGGCATGGGCATTGGTGTTTATTGATGATGTGACAGAAGATAGAAGATTTGCAGTTATTAGAGATATACTGCAGCCCAGATTCAGCCAAATACAGCAAAGTTGATTGGACGGCGCTTCACAGTACAGAGGGACAGGAGCATTTGAAGGAAAAGAAGTGGAATATTCTGCAATGGCCGAGTCAGTCACCTGATCTCAACCCAATTGAGCATGCATTTCTCTTGCTGAAGGCAAAACTAAAGGCAGAAAGACCCACAAAGAACAACTGAAGACAGCTGCAGTTAGAGCCTGGCAAAGCAGCCGAAAGGAGGAAACCCAGTCTTTGGTAATGTCCATGGGTTCCAGACTTCAGGCAGTCATTGCCTGTAAAGGATTCTCAACAAAATATTAAAAATGAACATTTTATTTATGATTATATTCATTTTTCCAATTACATTTGAGCCCCTGAAAATGGAGGGACTGTGTATAAAAATGGTTGCAGTTCCTAAACTTTGTACTTGATATTTATGTTCAACTCTTTGAATTAAAGCTGAAAGTCTGCACTGCAAATTCATTTGGATTGTTTTGTTTTATTTTTTCTGGTGGCATACAGAGCCAAAAGTATGAAAATTGTGCCTGTGACCAAATATATATTGTGTGTTTGTATGTATACATATATATATATATATATATATATATATACACACACACACACACACACACACAGTTGCAAGAAAAAGTATGTGAACCCCTTGGGATTACGTGGAGTTTTGCATGAATTGGGTATAAAATGTGCTCTGAACGTCATCTAAGTCACAACAATAGAAGAACACAGTCTGCTGAACATAATACTACACAAACATTAGATGTTGCCATGGTTTAATTGCACATAACATGTAAACATTCACAGTGCAGGGAGGAAAAAGTATGTGAACCTTTGGACTTAACTGGTTGACCCTCCTTTGGCAGCAATAACCTCAACCAAACGTTTCCTGTAGTTGCAGATCAGACCTGCACAACGGTCTGGAGTAATTTTGGACCACTCCTCTTCACAAAACTGTTTCAGTGTAGCAATATTCTTGGGATGTCCGGTGTGAATCGCTCTCTTAAGGTCATGCCACAGCATTTCAATCGGGTTGAGGTCAGGGCTCTGACTGGGCCACTCCAGAAGCCGTATTCTGTGCTGTTGCAGCCATTGTTTTGTTGAATTACTTGTATGCTTTGGGTCATTGTCCTGTTGCATCACCCATCCTCTGCGGAGCTTCAGTTGGCGGACAGATGGACGTACGTTTTCCTGCAAAATGTCTTGATAAACTCTGGAATTCATTTTCCCATCGATGACAACAATCCGTCCAGGCCCTGAGGCAGCAAAGCAGCCCCAAACCATGATGCTCCCTCCACCATGTTTTACAGTGGGGATGAGGTTTTGATGTTGGTGTGCTGTGCCTTTTTTTTCTCCACACATAGTGTTGTGTGTTCTTCCCAAACAACTCAATCTTGGTTTCATCTGTCCACAGTATATTTTGCCAGTAGTGCTGTGGAACATCCAGGTGCTGTTTTGCAAACATCAAACGTGCTGCAATATTATTTTTGGACAGCAATGGCTTCCTCCGTGGTGTCCTCCCATGTACTCCATTCTTGTTTAAGGTTTTCCTTATTGTAGATGTGTCAACAAAAATGTTAGCATGTGCCAGAGATTTTTGTAGGTCTTTAGCTGACACTCTGGGATTCTTCTTTACCTCATGCAGCATTCTGCGCTGTGCTCTTGCAGTCATTTTTACAGGACGGCCACGCCTAGGGAGAGTAGCAACAGTGCTAAACGTTCTCCATTTGTAGACAGTCTGTCTTACCGTGGACACATGAACATCAAGGCTTTTGGAGATACTTTTGTAACCCTTTCCAGCTTCATGCAAGTCAACAATTCTTGATCATAGGTCTTCTGAGAGCTCTTTTCTGCGAGGTTTCTGTAGGTTCACATCAGACAGTGCTTCTTGAAACCAGTAAACCCAAAACAGGTGTGTGTTTTTTAAGGGCAGGACAGCTGTCAGCAACACATCCAATATCACACTGATTGGAGTCAAGGTTGGCTCACTCCTGGCTCCAATTAGCTCTGGGAGAAGTCATTAAGCTAGGGCCTCACATACTTTTTCCTCCCTGCACTGAGAATATTTACATGTTATGTGCAATTAAACCATGGCAACATCTAATGTTTGTGTAGTATTATGTTCAGCAGACTGTGTTCTTCTATTGTTGTGACTTAGATGACGTTCAGAGCACATTTTATGCCCAATTCATGCAAAACTCCACGTAATCCCAAGGGGTTCACATACTTTTTCTTGCAAATATATATATATATATATATATATATATATATATATATATACACACACACATATATACACACACACAGTATACATTCACACACGAGGGGTGTTCAAGTCAAATTTCAAGGGGTGGAAGCTTCAGAATAGAAAAGTTTGTCAGTACGCCTGAAACATCCTAGTACATTCGTGAATTATTGTGTTTACCATTCCCAAAGAAAGATTTGTTTCTTGTGCAATTTCACGACAGGTTATGTGCTAATTATCCTAGATCAGACATTCTAGGTGCTTAATGTTCACAGAAATGACTGCTGTGGGCTGGGAACAACCATGTGGGGACCATCACTGATGGATGTATGGCCATCTTTGAAATGTTTACACCATTCAAATGTCTTACTGCAGCTGAGCCTCTTATCACTATACTGGGCTTGAAGTCTTCTGTAGATAGCCGCAGGATTTATGCCTTCATTCAAAAGAAACTTCCTTGCCACACTCTGTTCCATGCAAGCACTAACATTGTTGTCTGCCATCTTGATTAACAGTCTCTGGACTGGCCAGCAAAATGTGCACCGCCTATCAATAACAGGACACACTTGCCACCTACTAGTACTGCCACGCTAGCTTCCCTTTTTATACCTGTAAAATTAAAAGGTGTGTGTGTGTGTACACTGCTCACAAAAATTAAAGGACCGCTTTTTAATTAGAGTACAGCATCAAATCAATTAAACTCCTGGGATATTGATCTTGTCAGTTAAGTAACAGAGGGGGTTGTTAATCAGTTTCAGCTGCTTTGGTGTTAATGAAATTAACAATAGGTGCACTAGATGAGCAACAATGAGACAATCTCCAAAACAGGAATGGTTTTACAGGTGGAGGCCACGGACTTTTTTCTCCCTACTCATCTTTTCTGACTGTTTTTCACTAGTTTTGCATTTGGCTAGGGATAGACGAGTCCAACTCCTCCAGGATGGCACATCAATATGTGCCATTGTCAGAAGGTTTGCTGTCGGTCAGGAATGGACTCACCATTAGTGGTGGGACTCATCTGCCGTGTGGACTGCAGTACCAGGGCTGGCCAGCGGGTGTTCTCAGCAACCAGAAGCCCACTCCTGCAGTCAGCCATCACCTGAGGCTGATTGCAGGAGGTGTATTTAAGGAATGGCCAGACCTGCAGTCAGTGTCTTGGTGTATGTTTCCCATGAGCCCCTGTACCTGCATCCTGTCTGCTTCCTGCCTGATTCTGACTCTGCTTTGATCCCGACTCTGAACGAACTCCGCCTGTCCTGACCTCGGCTATTCCTGACTACTCTTCCGCTCGCTCCTGGTACCGTTTGCTACCGACCCGGCCTGCCCGACTACATTTGATTGTATATATGGTTATCTGTTGGGTGTGGGTTGTTTGCACTGTGTTATGTTTACCTTGCACTGCGTTTGTGTTGTTTAGTCTTTAATAAATGGTCTTGTTTACTCTATACCTGAAGCCTGCGTTTCCCTGTGTCAGTCCACACACCTCTGGTCATACCCGGAGCCCTGACACTGTCTCCCAGCACAGTCTCAAAAGCATGGAGGAGATTCTATGAGACAGGCAGTTATTCTAGGAATGCTGGAGAGGGCCGTAGAAGGTCCTTAACCCATCAGCAGGACAGGTATCTGCTCCTTTGTTCAAGGAGGAACAGGATGAGCACTACCAAAGCCCTACAAAATGACCTCCAGCAGGCCACTGGTGCGAATGTCTCTGACCAAACAATCAGAAACAGACTTCATGAAGGTGGCCTGAAGGCCCGGCGTCCACAAGTGGGCACTGTGCACACTGCCCAGCACCATAGAGCGTGATTGGCATTTGCCACTAAATATCAGAATTTGCAGGTCAACCACTGGCACCCTGTGCTTTTCACAGATGAGAGCAGGTTCACCCTGAGCAAATGTGAAAGATGTGAAAGGATTTGGAGAAGTCTTGGAGAACATTATGCTGTCTGTAACATTGTTCAGCATGACCATTTTGGTGGTGGGTCTGTGATTGTCTGGGGAGGCATATCCATGGAGGGATGCACAGACTTCTACAGGCTAGACAATGGCACCCTGACTGCCATTAGATATCGGGATCAAATCCTTGGACCCACTGTCAAACCCTACGCTGGGTTCCTACTGGTGCATGACAATGCCCGGCCTTATGTGGCTAAAGTATTCAGATCCTGGAGGATGAAAGGGTTGATACCATTGAATGGCCTCCACATTCGCCTGACCTAAATCCAATAGATCACCTCTGGGATATCATGTTTTGTTCGATCCGACGCCACCAGATTGTACCTCAGACTGTCCAGGATTTCAGTTACAGTGAAGGAAATAAGTATTTGATCCCCCGCTGATTTTGAATGTTTGCCCACTCAAAGAAATGATCAGTCTAAAAATTTAATGGCAGGTTTATTGTAACACTGAGAGACAGAATAGTAACACAAAATTCAAAAGAAATGCATGTCTAACAAATTATGCACTGATTTGCATGTTCATGAGAGAAATAAGTATTTGATCCCCTGCACAAAGCATGATTTAGGACTTGGTGGCGAAACCCTTGTTGGCAATCACAGAGGTCAGACGTTTCCTGTAGTTGGCCACCAGGTTTTGCACACATCTCAGGAGGGATTTTGGCCCAAAGCACCTTCTCCCTTGATGGGGACAAGGGTCTCTTTCCCACAACCCTGGCCGGTGGTTGTGGGGGTCTATGGGCAGGGGGCTTATCGGAGTCTGGAAGCCCCCTTTGTTGAGTTATTTTATTTAAGTCATGCAGTATTTTAGTAGTGGCAACCATGTGTTAATGTTTCAGCTGTGAGTGGGGTTCCCCACTGACAGCTGAATGTAAAAGAATTGCCAGCAATTAAAAGAATTATTAAAAAAATAACAAAATGGCGTGGTGTTCCCCCTCTCATCCACACCAAGCCCTTCATGTCTGGTATGGATTTTAAATGGCGTGGGTGTCCCCCCCCCAAAATCCATACCACACCCTTATCTGAGAATGTAGCACGACAGGTCAGGAAAGAGGGAGGAGGGAAAAGCGAGCGCCTGCCCCTCCTCCTGGACCACCCCAGGCCACATGCCCTCAACATGTGGGGATGTTTTGGGGCTGGGGGGTTGTCGCCGTCACCCCAAAAAAAGAAAAAGGTTCCATTCCCGACGATGGCTTCCACCACCCTTCTTCATGCTCCAGTGGTTTGGTGGTTCTTAAATATGTAAGGGGCGGGGCCACCTGGGGACATCACACATGTGACCCCATTCCATGTGACATCAATGATCATTGATGTCACATGGGATGGGGTCACATGTGTGATGTCCCCAGGTGGCCCCGCCCCTTACATATTTAAGAACCGCCAAACCACTGGAGCATGAAGAAGGCTGGTGGAAGCCATCGTCGGGAATGGAACCTTTTCTTTTTTTGGGGTGGTGGCGGGCATCGTAATTGAAGTTGGATCTACTACGGGGGACATTCTTTTAGTTTTTTCTTTTAATAAAGAACTTATAAAGGACTGTGTCCTGTCTTTTTTCACACTATACTATTTGTTTTTTGTGAATGAGTAGCGGTACCATGTACCCCATACTCATTCACAAAGGGGGGGGCCGGGATCTGGGGGCCCCCTTGTTAAAGGGGGCTTCCAGATTCCGATAAGCCCCCTGCCCGCAGACCCCCACAACCACCGGCCAGGGTTGTTGGGAAGAGGCCCTTGTCCCCATCAACATGGGGCAAGGTGCTTTGGGTGGGGAGCCCCCCTGCCCCAAAGCATCCCCCCATGTTGAGGGCATGTGGCCTAGTATGGTTCAGGAGGGGGGGGGGCGCTCGCTCGTCCCCCCCCCATTTTCTGACCTGCCGGGCTGCATGCTTGGATAAGGGTGTGGTATGGATTTTGGGGGGGGAACGCCCACGCCATTTTTTAAAAAATTTTGGCGTGGGAGTTCCCTTCAAAATCCATACCAAACCCAAAGGGCTTGGTATGGATGGGAGTGGGAACCGCACGCGTTTTTTAAATAATTTTTTTAATTGCCGGCGAATCTTTTACATTCAGCTGTCAGTGGGGTACCCTGCTGACAGCTGAAACATTAACACATGGTTGTCACTACTAAAATACCACATGACATAATAAAATAACTCATGCGGTATTTTAGTAGTATTTACTTTTTTCTGACCTCTGGAACAGATTAATTGGTTTTCAATGCACTCCTATGGGAAACAGTGTTTCGGTTTATGAATTTTTCGCTATCTGAAAAGTCCTGAAGAACGAATTAAATTCGTAAACCGAGGTATTACTGTATATATATATATACACACACACATACACACACACACACACACACATATGCATATATATACACACACACATACACTAAAAAAACGCTGTTACACCAGAGATTAATGCAAATCCCTTTAAAAACAACCTGCTATTAGACAGATATACCTGTCAAAATGGTAACAGTCTCTATAACTGTCACAGCTCAGGAACAATTATTATAGTACACTGAACAGTGTTAACGTTTTACCAAACCTATATTTAACTACTGTTGCATTTGGTATTCGCTATATAATTAAATGTCAAATATCTGAAAACGTACCATAGTGAGATGGATTCTTCAGTGTCCTGACATATAAAAATGTTGAGCGGATCCACTCCAAAGCAATGTTAACATCTGTGATTGTATGTAGTGTTATTTCTGCATTCAGATGTTCAACAAGATGTCTGTGCAGGCTGATACAAGTGGAGATAAAAATTACTGTTTCCAATGTCCATTAAAAGTATACCCAGATATTTTTGCAACTACATGCTATGAGTTCAACATGTTTGATTTATTTTGTTCTCTTCGAGTTCTATTGATGTTATACATACAGTATCTACTTGAACTCTTTCAGAATGTATCAAAAGATATAAATTTAATTTAGGTTAGTCATGTTTTAATTTTTTTCTGATTATGAAAGAGGTTTTATCATAGACATTTCCCATATTTAAAGTAGTACTAAACCCAAAAGCAAACATTTATTATATTGCAGCTTACTAAATCTTAGATGTGATCGCTGTATTAGTTTCCTTTTTTTAGGCTTTCTCTATTTTCACCTGGTGATTCAGCCAGAAATTCTGCTGTTCAAGCCCTCCAACAGAATGCATCAGTTTAAATGGATGAGACTATCCATTTACCACTGGTAGGGGTGATTAAAGTGATCAGCTTTTATATATTCATGTAAAACCTTTATCCCAAAAAGAAAAACGTGTGTTGTAACTGTTCATAAAGTTTGAGCTGTAGTGTGGCTTCAATTTGGTATTTGTATTCAAGTCTGCTAATACATTTAACACTCCCATCTCCCCCAGACTGACAATGCTGCTGTATGCTGTGTCCTATGCTCATTCCTCCAAAGTGGTGCCTCACTAATACAGGAAGGGTGTTACTGGCCAGATCACCAGATGAAAACAGAGGGGAAAAAAGCCAAAGAAAAAAAAAACTGATGCAGCCACATCTAATGATTGGTAATCTGCAATAAAATATGTTTAGTTTAAATAATATGCAGTGTTGTCAAAGCTACATTACTAGGGTAAAAGATGTCCCCCAGCTTAGTGCCCCCATAGCAAGCCGCTTGCTCCACTGACACCCACAGTGCAGCTTGGCTCAGCCCCTGCTCTCTCCTCACTGTCTGTGATTGACAGCAGCAGGAGCCTGCAGCTTTTGAGCCAGTGAGGAAAGAGAGAGCAGTGATTCATAGCACTAGATCAGTGAATATAAGGGGGGTGGTATGGAGGGGGGAAGCTGCACATAGAAGGTTTTTTCAACTTAATGAATAGAATGCATTAAGGTAAGAAACCTTCTGTCTTTAGAACCACTTTAATACTGTCTATGACAGGATTTTATATAAACCTTCAGCATGGGAGGGGGGGGGGGGGGGGGCAGCTGGTGTGGTCACCCTGGGTGCAAATTCCAGAGGGGCGCAGTCAGGGAAATCTCCCCAGTGGGGAGATTGCTTTAGATCCTAATATACAGTGGTTGTGCCCTGCAGTTCCTCCACTGCAACTGCCAGGTGTCGCTGTTGTGCGTGGACACACACCCTGCCTTCTCGATCTACAGATTGGCTGTCCAATGTTATCCTATTGGAAGAGTCAGGCGCTGGGCATGTCCCTGTGTCAGTGAGAAGCGGTTGCCCAGTCTGTCTGCTCACTCTTTGCCATGCTTGATTATTGCATGTCCCGGGTGGTGGAGGCCGCTGTGCTGGTGGCGGTGATCGTGGTCCTGCTGGTTCTGATCTGACAATGGCCGAGTACATCGTACAACTTCTCCCAGTAGGAGATCTTCGCCTTGATCCGGGGAACACAAAGATAATCAAACCCCCAACTGGTCTTTCTGCAGCCTGGTCACATATTTGGGGTATCTGCTGAGGAAAGGTGGGTGAGGAGCCCTAGAGTGGTCAGAGGGGCCCCTGGATGGTTTGATGAGGAGGGGACCCCAGGATAGTTGGCAGAAGAGAAGGCCCCTGGGTGGTTGGGATAGAAGGAGTGGGCCCCAGATTGGTCAGCAGTGGAAGAGCAGGCCCTTGGGTGGTTGGAGGAGGAGGGGGCCCTGGGTAGTCCCAGGTTAGGAGGAGAGGGCCCTGGGTTGGTTGGTGGAGTAGGAGGGTCCTCCAGATGGTTGTTGGAGAAGGCAGAGGTGAACTGATCAGGGGGACAATTGCCACCTAGGTCGCTCTGATGTCCCATAAAAAAGGCCGCACCACTGTACCCACTCAGCCTTTACTTGCTAAAGACCCAGCCCCACCCCTCTAATGACACCAGAGCCGGTTGCCTAGGAAGAGAGTGGAGCAGAGCCAGTCCTGCATGTCTGAGCCAGACGTGGTGGAGCTGGCGCCCTTCGCCCTACACAGTGACTGAACCGAGGTGTCCAGGAACAGCACAGCCAAACTGCCCAGCTCCCCGGAGGGCACGGATCTGGCCTATGGCAGTCTGCTGGGGATGCCTCTGCTCCCCATCTTCTTCGGGTCCATGAGGAGTGTCAGCTGTGCCCAGGGGAAGGTGAGGGGTTAGAGGGGGCTCTGACATTATATAGAGTAAGGACTCTCTGTATATTATTAGTAGTTTTGGTTGAGTTCTCCTTTAGATGTTTAACCCTGTGTTTGTCCCCCCAGCTGCGGGGGACTGAGGAATGACAACCTACTATGCTGGGATTTGTAGTGCCGTAGACTGTGGTGGACTGAGGAATCCTCAGTCCCCCACACAGGCACTACAAGTCCCAACATAGCAGGTTGCCATGCCTCAGTAACCCACAGAGGGCACTACAAGTCCCAACATAGTGGGCTGTCATTACTCTGTCCCCTAAAGAGGGCACTACAAGTCTAAGAATAGCAGGCTTCCATTCCTCAATGAAGAATCGCAGCCCACTATACTGAGACTTACAGTGCCCTCTGGGGGGACTGAGGTATGGCAGCCTGCTATGCTAGGACTTGTAGTGACCTAGACTGTGGGGGACTGAGGAATGGAAGTATAATGGTGACTCTGGAAATTCTAATGCAAGGGGGAGCTCTGGTGACCACAGAATTCCCTGTTACACCAGTTCACATCACTCCCCCTTAAATCAGGATTCCCAGAACTCCCCTTACATCACAGTCCCCAGCATTCCTCACAGTTTAAAGGGGAACTCTGGAGACTCTGATGTTAAGGGATTCTACAAACCCTGATTTAAGGGGGGCTCTGCTGCGAACCCTGATTTAAGAGGTGGACTCTAATGTTAAAACGAATTCTGTGGACTCTTGATGTAAAGGGAAACTCTTATGTTTATTTGCTGAGGGCAGGATAGGCTTCCCTGAAGAGATAGGTTTTCAGAGATCGCCTAAAAGTGAGCAGAGTAGGCGATAGTCTGATAAATTGGGGTAGAGCGTTCCAGAGGATGGAGGAAGCTCTGGAGAAGTCCTGGAGACAAATATGGGAGGAAGAGACAAGGGAGCTAGAGAGCAGGAGTTTGTGCGAGGAGCAGAGAGTACAGTTTGGGTGATATTTGGAGACAAGATTGATGATGTAATTTGGGCAGTTATAAATGGCTTTATATGTTAGTGTAATGTTTTGAATTTTATCCGTTGGGCAATGGGAAGCCAGTGGAGGGATTGGCAGAGAGGGGTGGCAGATATGGAACGGTTCGTAAGGTGGATGAGTCTGGCAGCAGCATTCATGATAGACTGAAGAGGTAGACTAATGAGGGAGTTACGATAGTCAAGGCGAGAGATAACAAGGGAGTGAATAAGTTGCTTAGTAGTTTCCGAGGTTAAGAATGGGCGTATCTTGGAAATATTGCGGAGGTGAAGTCTACAAAATTTGGACAGTGATTGGATTTGGAGCTGAAAAGTCAGATGGGAGTCTAAGATCACACCTAGCACCCTGGCATGAGGGGAGGGACTGATGGTTGCGTTTTTGATCTTGATGGAGAAGTTGAGGGATGGGGCACGGGCTGAAGGGAATACTAAGAGCTTAGTTTTGGAAAGATTGAGTTTGAGGAAGTGGAGTGACAGCCATGCCAATATGTCACTTAGTAGGTTAGTAATGCGAGAGGAGACTGAAGGGGTGAGGTGAGGAGTAGAAAGATAGATTTGTGTGTCATCAGCATAGAAATGGTACTTAAAGCCATGGGAGTTTATCAAGTGACCAAGGGAGGAGGTGTAGATGGAGAAGAGTAGGGGTCCAAGGACAGAACCTTGAGGGACCCCTACAGAAAGAGGGAGTGGAGAGGAGGAGACAGAGTTATAGGTAACGCTGACGGAGTGCTGAGATAGGTAGGAGGAGAACCAGGAGCAGAGTCTCGGAGGCCAAGAGTGGAGTTTTTTGAAGAGGAGGGGATGGTCAACAGTATCAAAAGCCGCAGAGAGGTCAAGTAGTAAGAGTACTGAGTAGTGGCCATTGGTTTTAGCAGTTAGTAGATCATTATTGAGTTTTAGTAGGGCAGTTTCAGTGGAGTGAAGTGAGCGAAAGCCAGACTGTAAAGGGTCAAGAAGGTTGTTGTCAGTGAGGTAGGAGCTCAGGAGATTGTAGACTAAGTGTTCTAAGAGTTTAGATGTAAATTGGAGCAGGGAGATGGGTCTTAAGTTGTTCAGGTTGGTGGGGTCCAGGGAGGGCTTTTTAAGTATGGGAGTGATGTATGCATTCTTTAGAGGGGTTAGAGGGGTGGGGAAGGCACTGTTAGAGAAGGAGAGATTGAAGATGTGAGTGAGGGAGAATAGGATAGAAGAAGAGGGTGACCGTAGTAGTTGTGAGGGGAGATGATCAAAGTTAGACAGTCTTTGTGACCTCTTCAGTAGTAGCAAGGTCAAAAGAGGAAAGTGTTGAGGGAGGTTTAGTATAAGATATGCTAAGTGGGATGGATGTCTGTGCAGTGGAGATGCCCCTACGAATTGCATCAATCTTGTTTTTTAAATGATTTGCAATCTCGTAAGCAGTGAGTGAGGTACTGGGTTAAGATGGAGGTGGAGAAAGTAGAGAGTTAAAAGTAGAGACGAGACGATGAGGACTGGATGACAAGCTATTGATGAGAGTGACAAAGTAGGCTTGTCTGGCAGCATGGAGGGAGGAATTGTATGTTAAGAAAGCAGATTTGTAAAGGGTGAAAGCTTTTTGTGATTTGGTTTTATGCCACATTCGCTCCAGCGCACGACTATGTCGCTTAATATATCTGGTGTCGTCAGTCCGCCAAGGTTGTAATGGTTTGGGCCTGATGCTTTGTGTGGTTAGAGGAGCAAGTGAGTTTAATGTGGATGAAAGTGAACTGTTGTAGAAAGCAGTGGCCAGGTCAGGGCAGGACAGGGGAGAGATTCTGTCAGATGCGGTCAGTTGCAGAGTAGAAAAGAGAAGGGTTAAAGTTGTGAAGGTTTCTGCAGGTAATTATTTGCTGCTTTGAGGGATAGGTGTTTGAAGACGAGGACACTGTGAAGGTGATGAGATAGCGATCAGAGAGAGGAAAGGGGGTGTTTGTGAGGTTGTAGGGAGTGCAACGATGGGAGAAAATGTATTCCCATCAGAGTGAACGGAGGATTGTGTCTATTGTGTTAAGGCAAAAGATGAGGTTAGGTTGAAGAGTTGGGATGTAGCCAGGTTGTTCACATTAATGGGGATGTTAAAATCTTCAAGAATGATAGTGGGTAGTTCAGTGGAGAGAAATTAGGGTAGCCAGGCAGAGAAATCAAGAAAGCGAGACACCGGTCTAGGAAGCCGATAGATCACTGCAATCCTCAGAGAAATGGGAGAAAACAGCCGAATGCAGTGAGTCTTGAAAGAAGAGAAGTATAGAGAGGGAGGGTTATGGAGGACTTGAAAGGTGCTCAGTGGGGATAGAAGCAAACCAACTCCACCTCCTTTCTGACCACTGGGTCTGGGTGAGTGGGTCCAGAGAAGGCCTCCATAGGAAAGTGCTGCGGGAGAAGAAGAATTTGCTGCTTGAAGTAGGGTTTCTGTAATTGCTAGTAGGTTAAGAGAGCAGGAGACAAAAAGGTCATGGACGGAGGTGAGCTTATTACAGACAGAGCGGGCATTCCAGAGTGCACATGAAAAAGGGAGGGTGGTTTTTAGGAGCACAGTGATTGATATTAAATCGAGCGGATTGCAGCTATTCCCGTAGGAAAGAGGGTGCCTGGTGTGGGGGTGAGATAGTGGAGGATCAGGGTTTGGGGAGATATACCCAGAGGTTAGGAGAAGGAGGATGTGAACAGAAGGTTCATCCTGATTGCTGCACTCTATCTGCTGTTTTGTAGGTTAATTACTTCTGAACCCTGCACTCTATACATTATGTTGTACATTACATAGTCCACGGGTCAGAGGGCGTAAATTACTTGCCTTGCCCCGGGTGCTGACAACCCACATTACGCCACTGGTTCTGACCTGCTGCTTGCTTGTTTCAGGTCAATAGCTCAAAGAGAATGCCACAATAAGACTAACAGCATAAAAAACAAGTATGTAAAATAGAGCTATCAAAAACAGCCAAATATAATTAAGTTCTAAAAAAATACAAAAATAATCTATAGTATTCTAAATTTAGTTGGTTCTAACAAGATAGAGCAGTTTGCACAGTTCCATTTATTTGTGCTTTACATTATTAAATACATATTTCAATGAGTTGAAAACAAGGCAAGTGACGCTAAAAAGTTAATTTTGTGCTTCTACTTGTCCAGCACAGTTTAGTTTTATCACAAGAGCAAAATTATGGGAGGAGATAACGGGTGTATAGAGAAAAGAATAAGGAGCCATGAGTAGAAAACTCTTGATCAAATGTAGGAAGGCAGCAGTAAGAGATGAGACTATTGGCAGTGTGCAGTGCCAGCATTGCATGAGCCAACTCATTTGCTTCTTGCCAATATAAAACAGATCAGATCTGCTTTGTTATCATTTGGATATCATGATCCTTTAAAACCTAAGTGCAGCCAAAAAATCAACACAATTGAAATAACTTAGTCAGTAGGATGTGTTTCTTTTCCCGATGCCTCTTCAATTAGGGGAATTTCTCCTCAAGCCATGCCCACCACCCCCACAATCACACAGTGCATTAGGGGTTAGTAGAACTAAGGGGCTGTCATAGTCTCTCATCAAGAAAGCTTGACTATGCTTGCCCTTTCAACCCAGCTGCTCCATTCACAGAAGCTGTACTTCAGCTTCTGTGAATGAAACAGTATGAACTATGAATTGAGGGGCATCCCTTTCAATGATTCATCCATCATCCTGTAGTACAGATTCTATGAATAGAGCAGCTGGGTGGAAAGGGTGGGTACAATCTGGGTCTCTTGATGAGAGCTTGTGACAGCCCTTAAGGTCTATTAATCCCCAATGCACTGGAAGATTATGACATGGACAGAGGAGGATTTCACCTAAAAGAAAAGGCATCAGCACAGGGGACACATCCATCTGACTGTAAGTTATGTCCCTTGTGCTGATTTTTCTGTTTTTTTTTGTTTGTTTGTTTTTTTTATTTTGGCTGAACTTAAGCTTTACCTCTAATAAACTCCTCAAATCAAAGCAATTGTAGTGTCTGGTAGTAGTGTAATTAACAAGATAATCACTGACCTGCTTTCAATGGTGTCTGCACCGTCCAACATTTGCATATATTTCTCCTTAGTGCTTAACCTTGTCATGATAACAGCTGTGGCTGTAGAATCAAACTGAGGTAGATAAAAATTATTGTTAATGTATATCATACTATTCAAGGTACCGGTGTAGATTTGGTAATCATGAACATCACAAAGATAAGAAATTACTGGCTGAATCTAGCCTTCCACATACTCAGTTAGTAAAAGCAGTTATGACTGTTCAAAAAATGAAGACGAGATCCCATAGAACTATGCTGTTTTTTTTCTTAGTTTTGGATCAAATGGGGAAGGGATAGAGCCCCTATCAGGTTTTTACTGCTATCTAGGCCTTCATTCGTTAGATTCACCCTAATTTCCTTCACTGCTGATAATGTTTAACCAGACAGGAAGTCTAGGAAACTCTTTAACAGCAACACAGACAAAAATAAAAATGCTTTTAGTAGAGTTTGGGAAGGCTAAATCCTCTGAAAACCTTTTATTTCTAATTCTGTGCCTATTGCAGATTTTCCCTCACTTTCTGTGTGGTAAAAGAGGTGTCCGCGGATTGCAGTAAACACATGAGTTTTAATTCCTCCCCATTCTATCCAAAAGTTAAAAAAAAAGAAAAAGTTTTGGCATACAATTGTAGCACTCTCTAGTGCGCTACTAGAATAGTGTACGCAAATCTATTGTGTATGACTCATAGTAACTGTGTGAGTCTGTGATTAAGTTGAGTTACTGGAGGTCAAGCTGCATGGCTTAACAGGTTGGGGCTCTATCGCCTCCACCTGGTTCTGGAGGGCCAATGGATTCTTCCAGAAGTCAAAGGGCAGAAGAGATGGAGACCTAATCTTTAGGTTTTGGGAGTCTAACCAATCCCAAGTTTGGAGACCCTGGTAGAATAGTGGACCAGCCCATAAATATGGGATAGTCAGGTGGAAGATGGAGTGCTGAGGAGATTGTCAGTGGCCTGGGAGGGGTCCCCTGGGTCTAGCGGGAATGGCCTCTGGTCTGGGCTCAGACGGGCTCAGGAGGATTCATTCAGCAGTGCAGAATTATCAAGATCAAGGCTTAGGAGCAGTGGGAGAAAGGAGGAAAAAGTGAGTACATCAGCACACCCATGGATTCACAAGGGGAGAGACTGCCACATGTAGCAAGCTTTCAAAGGATATCCTTTACCCAGGGAGAGCAGCCAAGAGGGCTGGTACTGTCTGCAGGCTGTGGAACTGGGAGCAGTTCTGCAGGGGAGATGAGACATCTCTGTATGTAGTTTACAAAAAGCCAACTTGATTTTAGAGGCGCTGCCAGTTTCTTGCCCGTAAGTGGCTGTTGCTACTGATCTGCAAAGGCTGACAGCTTTCAAGGAAAAGAACAGTCCAGGATTTGTTTCTGTAAAAAGGAAGGATGTTGTCTCCTTGCATTGATTCAGTGAAATTGGGCATCCCATAATCCCGATTACCCTATCCAACTTATTTCCCCTAATAAAAGAACAAAAACCAAGCTCACGGACTGCTCACTGACTGTGGATGCAAGTGTGGAAAATGTGTGTTGCCTGCTGTGCAGAGCTTAGGGGTACCTAGAAACACAGCAGCCTTCACAAGGGTAGCACTATACAATAAAGAATTACATACAATTTAAATAATGTAAAACATGAATGTTTACTAGTCAGATATGGAACATAGAAAAATAGTAACATAGTAAAATCAGAGTTTCATGTTCAAATACTCATAGCTACCTGTGAAGAGAAACAAAAAAGTTACTAGGGCGCAGGATTAGTAAACATTTATTTGAAAACAATAATCCACACTTACATCTGTACCATGGATGTGCAGCTCCTTGCACAGAGGGAGATGGTACATACACAGCAGTTAACGACAGAGTTGCTGGATCAGTAGTCAGTACGACAAGGAACAGAGAGCAAGACCCACCAAAAACAAGCGGTGGTGTCTCATGACTGTCCTCTATACTCTCAACAGTGTAAAAGTAAACAGTGCGAGTGAACAGCACGAGCCGCAGGAGAAGCCAGCATAACACTGAGACATGTTGATGCAGAGTACAGTGGATACAAAAAGTCTACACAACCCTGTCACAATGTTAGGTTTGGATGAAAAAAAATGAGACAAAGATGAATCATTTCAGAACTTTTAAAATACTAAAAGAATATGGTTGCATAAGTGTGCACACCCTTACACTAATACTTTGTTGAAGCACCTTTTGATTTTCTTATAGCACTCAGTCTTTTTGGGTATGAGTCTACAGCATGGGACATCTTAAATTTGCAATACTTTTCCTTGCAAAAACACTCCAAATTTGTCAGATTGCGAGAGCATCTCCTGTGCACAACTCTCTTCAGATCACCCAACAGATTTTCTTCTGGTGAAGCCATTCCTTTGTTGATTTGGATGTATGCTATGGGTCATTGTCATGCTGAAAGATGAAGTTCCTCTTCATGTTCAGCTTTCTAGCAGAAGCCTGAAGGTTTTGTGCTAATATTGACTGGTATTTGTAACTGTTCATAATTCCCTCTACCTTGACTAATGCCCCAGTTCCAGCTGAAGAAAAACAGCCCCAAAGCATGATGCTGCCATCACCATGCATCACTGTGGGTATGGTGTTCTTTTGGTGATTGGCAGTGTTGTTTTTGTGCCAAACATATCTTTTGGAATTATGACTAAAAAGTTCAACCTTGGTTTTATTAGACCATAACACATTTTCTCACATGCTTTTGGGAGACTTCAGATGTGTTTTTGCAAAATTTAGCCGGCTTGAATGTTTTTCTTCGTAAGAAAAGGCTTCCGTCTTGCCACTCTACTCCATAGCCCAGACATATGAAGAATACAGGAGATTGTTGTCACATGTACCACACAGCCAGTATTTTCCAGATACTCCTGCAGCTCCTTTAATCGCTTCCGCGCTGTCCTATATCAAAAATACAGCTACAGGGCGGCACAGGTGCGCAAAATCATATATATATATATATATATATATATATATATACATACACACACACACACACACACATACATATATATATATATATATATATATATATACACACGCACACACATATGTACATATACATGCACACACATATATACATATACACACACACACACACACACACACACACACACACACACACACAGTTGTGTTCAAAATAATAGCAGTGTGTTGAAAAAAGTGAACAAAGCTTAAAATCCTTCTAATATCTTTTATTTCCATACACACAAATGCATTGGGAACACTACACATTCTATTCCAAATCAAAACATGAAGAAAAATATATCAAATTTGTGTTGTTCCTCTAAAAAAATTGAAGAAACGTGAATATTAGACTGTTCAAAAAAATAGCAGTGTTTGTATTCTTCTTTACAAACTCAAACACTCACTATATAAACAGAAAAATGTTTGAAGATTTTGCTTTTCTTTGAATCACTTAATATTTAGTTGTATAACCACTGTTTCTGAGAACTGCTGTACATCTGTGTTGCATGAAGTCAACCAACTTCTGGCACCTGTGAACATTCCACAGTTCTTCTCTATTTCTTGGTTTTGCCTCAGAAACTGCATTTTTGATGTCACCCCACAAGTTTTCTATTGGATTAAGATCCAGGGATTGGGCTGGCCACTCCATAACGTCAATCTTGTTGGTCTGGAACCAAGATGTTGCACGTTTCTTGGTGTGTTTGGGGTCGTTGTCTTTTTGGAACACCCATTTCAAGGGCATTTCCTCTTCAGCATAAAGCAGCATGACCTCTTCAAGTATTCTGATGTATTCAAACTGATCAATGATCTCTGGTATGCGATAAATAGGCCCAACACCGTAGTAAGAGAAACATCCCCATATCATGATGCTTGCGCAACCATGCTTCACTGTCTTCACAGTGTACTGTGGCTTGAATTCAGTGTTTGGGGGTCGTCTGACAAAATGTCTCCGGCCACTAGACCCAAAAAGAACAATCTTACTTTCATCAGTCCACAGAATATTGCGCCATTTCTCTTTAGGCCAGTCAATGTGCTCTTTGGCAAATTGTAACCTCTTCAGCACGTCTTTTTTTTCAACAGTGGGACTTTGCGGGGGCTTCTTGCAGATAGCTTGGCTTCACATAGGTGTCTTCTAATTGTAACAGTACTCACAGGTAACTTTAGACCTTCTTTGATCTTCCTGGAGCTGATTGTTGGCTGAGTCCTTGCCATTTTGGCTATTCTTCTATCCATTCGAATGGTAGTTTTTCACTTTCTTCCACGTCTTTCAGGTTTTGGTTGCCATTTTAAAGCATTTGCGATCATTTTAGCTGAGCGGCCTATCATTTTCTGTACTTCTTTATATGTTTTCCCCTCTCCAATCAACTTTTTAATCAAGGTACGCTGGTCTTCTGAACAATGTCTGGAACGACCCATTTTCCTCAGAATTTCAGAGAGAAATGCACTGTAACCAGCATATACAACATTTGCTGCCTTCCTTCCTTAAATAAGGACAATAATTGCCACCTGTTTTTCAAAGAATGAATGACCTCACTAATAGAACTCCACACTGCTATTATTTTGAACATGCCCCTTTCAATTAGTGATTCAATTACACAGAATCAGCAGCATGCATGTCATGACTGTTGGGTCTGTTGGATTTCTATTACTCTACTACACCTGCTAGTAAATTATCCCCCTTACACTGTAAAGAAAAACCCTGCAGACTGATGTATTGTAAAGGGGAATCCTGATGTAAAGGGGGCTCTGGGAATGCTGGGAACTCTGATATAAGGAAGGACTCTAACGTAAGGAGGGACTCTGTTAAGGGCCCTGGGATCAGTGGGAAGGGCCCCGGGCTTGGGCTATGGGGGCCCTTCATGGCTTCTTGCACTGGGGCTTTGATGGGTCAAGTTACGCCTCTGGGTTCAAACGAGTGAAATTATTTAACTATTGTGTTCTTTTACATACTTATTACTATACAAATATAGGACAACTGTACCTGAGGTCTACCTGCTCTTCCGATCATTTGCAGAATATCTGTCTCACTGTACTCCTGGAATACTCCTGATGCATAGTGCATTGTGGATTTTATGATCACCAAATGAGCTGGAAGGTTAACACCCATAGCCAAAGTACTGGTGGTAACTAGAAATATCAAATTAACCAAAAAAAAAAACAAAACAAAAAAAAAAACTTTGACATTGGTAAAGCTACACAAAGATAAATCTCCAATACTGCTAGCTGGCATGTTGCTAAAAACCATACCAAAGATGTAGCAAACGGGACTTTAAAAAATTGCACCTTGCATCAAAACAGAGAAGGGTAATTGCAGCTTTAGATATAAGATGGCAGTCACTTGATCCTGCTGTAAATAGTCAACTAGGAAGTGATCCCATATTTATGGGTTGCAGTAAATACCTGATAGTGTGCTGTTCCTGTTTCCAGTATCATTAGCAAAGATATGTACTGACATACATAAAGGGATATAGAAAAACTATGCAGTGGTCAGTGGTGTTTTTTATTTATCAAAGTTTCCCTAGCTGGTTGAAAAATATCCATGCCAGCATGGAAACACAGTAGGTGCCGGAATTACTTTTTGAGGACAGGCAGTGATTACATAATCAATGTTTCTTATATGCATAGACGTAAACACAAACGACCATTTACATTTATGGAAAAGGCAACATGGAAAGGGCATATGCCCAAGTCCATTCTTTGTAATTTATATCACAGTAGCTGGCCTGAATATAGTTAAGCTCTAAGATTGAAAGGTAGAGGATATGTCAAATCTCCATAAGAATTAGTACTGATAAAATTATTCTACTAATTCAATAACAGGGTCTTACAAAGTACTGGCAGGTCTCCCTCTGTAAAAGTTGCTTCAATATTTCTCCTGTCAGACACATCTATTCCAGCATGGTGGTATCCAACACCATAAAGCATAAGATCTGTAAAGAAAGTATTTACTGAACAATAAATATTATTAAGCTTACTAAAGCTGGCCATAGATGGATCAAAATTTGGCTGGTTCAGCAATCTAAGGATTGACTTTTGTTGAATAGAAATGTCAGAAAACGTGTCTCGATCAGTGGGCTGCAGCTACTGATCAGTGTTTTCTGGCAGCAGAGGAGTCCTGCTGTCAGAATACAATGACACAGCGAGGAGGATGCCTCCATCCACCTTACTTGTGTGAAAGGGGAAATGCATTCGTTTTTTGAATCGTTTATGGCCAGCCATAGTAAAAGATGGCAAAAACTTTGACTGCAGTGGAAAGTCAGGGCATTGTGTGACATACTCTAGTTCTGCAATTGATGAATCAATGGTCGCTGGTTTTATAGGATTATGACTGAAACAAAACACATAGTAATGAAAAACTTGCCTCTCAATTTTCCATCTTTTATAGCATTAGCAGACCTCTGCAGCCTAATACAATGAAAACAAACAATACAAAGCAAGATAATCAACCATTACACTGCAGCCAAAATGTCTTATTACAAAACAGCAGAAGTCATTATTCGATGGATAGTTGGACTGATATCTCATATATATAATAACTATGCTTGAACATGAATGTAATTGTGGTTTCTAGTTTCCAAGCCTCATAACAAAACCATGTCACCAGAAAGTAGTGTTTAGGCTACAATTATTGTGGCAGCAACAGTGGAGAATGATTTGCAGAATGTGCAACATAACCACACAAATGCAAATCCAACTACAGTTTTTCTCCAGCTTTCTAACCCCCCCCCCCCCCCCACAAACCCCCAAAATAAAAAGTATATAAATGTAATAAGTAAATCATAAATGCACCCTGCTCCAAAAGAACACACTGGACTCTGAAGTACTTCTTTGCTTATGGCAATAGTGTTTAATGTTGAGGTAAGTGTGCCAAAAATCATTCAACATCAGGGCTGGGCCAAGGCAGAGGCAGAAGAGGTACCTGCATTGGATTCTGTGCTGCAGGGGGTGCAGCTGGGGTGGAAGCATCTCTTGCCCCTGCATTGCCTGGACAACACCTGCATTGTACAGGACTGAGCTGTCAAACTGATAGCCTAGTCCAGCAGATTATACAGGGAGAGCATCGCTTTCCCTGTGTAACCTGCACCACTTTGCTTCACTCTCAGTGTGACAATTGTCTGCTCTCTATCAAGAGTTATGTGTGCTCCTGGTAAACAGAGCACTGTGTCTGGTTCTCACAAGAGTTCTGATTATTACACATGGAGAACCATATTCTGTTCTTCTTGTGTAATCTGAAAAATTGAGCTATCAGTATATTTAATTTAATAAATTACTGTTACATGAGAAAAAAAGGGTTTTTTTAACCACCTCAAGACCGGTCACTTTCACCCCCTTCCTGCCCATTTTGCCAAAAGTATTTGGACGCCTTTCTTTACACGCACATGAACTTTAATGGCATTCCAGTCATAGTCTGTAGGGTTCAATATTGAGTTGGCCCACCCTTTGTATCTATAACAGCTTCAACTCTTCTGGGAAGGCTGTCCACAAGGTTTAGGAGTGTGTCTGTCTATGGGAATGTTCGACCATTCTTCCAGAAGCACATTTGTGAAGGCAGGCACTGATGTTAGACGAGAAGGCCTGGCTTGCAGTCTCCACTCTAATTCATCCCAAAGGTGTTCTTTTGGGTTGAGATCAGGCCTCTGTGCAGGTCAGTCAAGTTCCTCCACTCCAAACTCGCTCATCCATGTCTTTGAGGACTTTGATTTGTGCACTAGTGTGCAGTCATGTTGGAACAGGAAGGGGCCATCCCCAAACTGTTCCCACAAAGTTGGGAGCACAACATTGTCCAAAATGTCTTAGTATGCTGATCCCTTAAGAGGTTCCTTCACTGGAACGAAGGGGCCAAGCCCAACCCCTGATAAACAACCCCACACCCTAATCCCCCCTCCACCAAACTTTACACTTGGCACAACGCAGTAAGGCAAGTATCGTTCTCCTGGCAACCGCCAAACCCAGACACGTCCATCAGATTGCCAGTCAGAGAAGCATGATTCGTCACTCAAAGAACACGTCTTCACTGCTCTAGAGTTCAGTGGTGGCGTGCTTTACAGCACTGCTTCCGACACTTGCACTTGGTGATGTAAGGCTTGGATGCAGCTGCTCAACCATGGAAACCCATTCCATGAAGCTCTCTACGCACTACTGTTGTGCTAATCTGAAGGCCACATAAAGTTTGGAGGTCTTTAGCTATTGACTCTGCAGACAGTTGGTAACTTCGGCGCACTGTGTGCTTCAGCATGCGCTGACCCCGCTCAGTCATTTTACATGGCCTACCACATCCTGGCTGAGTTGCTGTTCCCAGTTGCTTCCACTTTGTTATAATACCACTAACAGTTGACTGTGAAATATTTAGTAGCAAGGAAATTTCACAGATGGACTAATTGCACAGGTGGCAAACTATCACGATACCACACTTGAATTCACAGAGCTTCTGAGAGAGACCCATTCTCTCACAAATGTTTGTAGAAGCAGTCTGCATGCCTCCTGTGGCCATGGGGGTGACTGGAACACCTGAATCCAATGATTTGGAGGGTTGTCCCAATACGTTTGGCAATATAATGTGTGTATATATATATATATATATATATATATATATTTGAAGATCGATCAGTCCTGATGGACTAACTGCCTAAAATGCCAGGACAATAGCAGTTGTACTTTTTTTGTCACAATGTTTTGGAACATGAAGAAATTAAATACATTTTTTTTCACAAAGTTGTCATTTTATCAAATTATTTTTCACACAGCTTTGTCTGCAAAGGATGGCTAGGACTGGTGTTTCACAGGAGCATGGTCAGCAGAACATGCAGATGGGTCAGTTCTGGCCACAAGCAGAGACATGATCAATAAAAAAGTGTACTAAATAGGAGTTAGAAAAGCACCACACTATTAACTTCTGTCAATAAATGAATCACTATAGCAGCAACTCACAACCCAAAAGAATATTTTGGCATAAAAGTGAAAAGTGATTGTCGGCGGTGATCATCCATTACTCAGTGTTGTGGCTTTGCTGTTTAAGCTGGTGTCTGTCTGGACACCTTAATTGTGAGTGTTTTGGATTTTTTAATAAATTTATACTGTTTTTAAACGTGCTGGACCATCATTTCTTTTCCTTTGTCCCTGATCATCCTTGTCAAGGTCCTACCTTTCCTCAGAGCTTGTGCTTCTCCATGTGCTGGCATCCATCTTAGGTTTCTGCAAAGCATGGTGGGAGTCTTTATGCTTTCAGGCCTCTGCGGCTCCTCCTCCAGGAAGGTGTTGCTGATCACATTTAAGCCTGCTGTCTGCAGTTGCTCTTTGCATTCGTGTCCTGTATCTTAGATTGCAGCAAGCTCTTGTTCAACTCTCGTCTCCTGGAAACCGGCTCGGCTTTGACAAGACTATTCTCTGCCCTATCCCATTACCTGACCTCCCGTTGCTGAACCCGGCTCGTAACCTGAGTATTCTTGCCTACCGTCTTGTACTGTCTGTCCTGCTGTTATCGACCCGGCCTGTCCGACCACGCTATACGTCTTCCCATCTGGCTCCCATCGGCTATACGCCACTGGCAGCAGCCATTACCGCAGCTGTGGTTACTCGGGGGCCACGACCTGGTCTCAGGCTGCGTCAAGTCCATCCCCACCATCAGGGGCCCTGGTGAAAGGCAGCCTGGGGCTTAGACTCCGCGCCCTGAGGGACTCTGGTCTGTGGATGGTGGCTGTTGTCAGTCGGTGCGTGACCCTACCTTAGGCCTGCCTGTCCATTCCACCGCTCCTGCCCTGACAATCCTGAGATTTTTGGCTGCAGAGTATTGCTCCTTGTATTGAGATATTGTCCATCACTGTGGAAGATTTTTTTCTAATTGCCTGGATATGTGAATATCACTGAAGATATATCTACGATGTGGATATCATTTACTCATCGCTCCCAGAGCAAAAACGCTACTGCTGGTCTATAATCTGATCAGCTCTGGTGAGTTTATCCAATTTATTTGGTGGTGGATCAATCTCGGTGTTATGAGTTTCACAGAGGAAATTTTGAGTTATTTATGGTGTTTGGACTTTCACAGATTCATTATGGACACTTTATTTTATGGTGATATTGTATTTTAGCGCATTCCTTTATATATATTTTTCATGATCAATAAAAAAGCCAGTGTTAGTACAGGCGGTGGGCAGAGGCAGCACTACACTGGTGTGATCAGGAATACGGTTTGCTGACTTACACTGATCTGGTGACACTATTGACAATCAGGGACACCATTGGTGGCCAACACTGGTGTGATGGCACTGTAACTAGTGTGGAGGTAATAAGGAATACTGTTGCTGGCATACATTGGTCTGTTGACATTGGGACTGGTGTGGCATTGATTAGGGACACTGAAACTTGTGTGGCAGTGATCAGGGTCAATACGGTATGGAGGCGGCGAGGAGGGACACTAACTGTTGTGGCGGTGATTAGGGACACTGGGTCTGGTGTAGCAGTGATAAGAGACAACATGACTGGTGTGACGGGGATCAAGGACACTGAGTACTGCAGTGGTGATTAGGGACACTGACTGGTGTGGTGGTAATTAGAGATCAAGGCTGGTGGCAAAGAGATATAGTGATATCAGAGCAGCCTGCCATTGTACATAAACACCGCCACAGCAGTACCATGTCACCATAGTGACATTGCATTCACTCTGGTGACAGTATGTAAAAAAAAATAAATAAATAAATTTTTCTAGAATTTTTTTTTACATACTGTTACCAGAGCAGTGTTAACATAGTGACACTGTACTACTATTGGGAGGTGATCAGGACAATATATATATATATATATATATTGTGGGAACTTGCTTCAAAGTGGTAGAGCTTTTCATTTAAAGCACACAGCGACTCACTTCTTTAAGGGCCTTTTTGCCCAATTTTATTTAAACAAATGTCCCATAACATAAAGCTTCCCACGCAGGGGTATCCACCATCAAACAAAACAACGATTCAGCCTCCTGGCTTATACTCAGCTTGATGTCTGTCTCCTGCAGACTTCTTTAAGAATTATGGCTCTTGCACACAGCTGGCCACTAGCACACAGTTAGTCTCTAGCAGCTCCTTGCTGCTTTTGGCTTCCACCTCTCCTAGGTGAAGCCCACCTGACTCCTGTCTTCCAGGTGGAGCCCTCCTGACTCCTATCTGCCGGGGTAGAGCCCTGAACCCTGGTCCTGACTCTATGAAAAGGCCCACACACACCTGTGCAATCAGTATCCTGGCCATTTCCAAAACCTGGTCCCAGGATTGGAGATTTCATCCCTCCCAGATCTCTTTGAAATCTCCAGGCTCCAGATCCCAAAATGGACCTTACAAACAAAGGAGGAAAGTGAAAAGCCACTTTCCTCCGTATCAAACACTTACCCTGGAGCCCCTCAACCTGCCTTGTTGAGAATCCTGGGTGACAGATCGCCACACTGTCACAATATATATATATATATATATATATATATATATATATATATATATATATATATATAGATAGGAGACCAGCCCGGACACCA
Source organism: Staurois parvus (assembly GCF_062004578.1). Lineage (NCBI taxonomy): Eukaryota > Metazoa > Chordata > Amphibia > Anura > Ranidae > Staurois > Staurois parvus. The sequence continues at coordinate 9,605,085 of NW_028317862.1, forward strand.
CCCCCCATTGACTTCTCCGTCACATCCAACAACGCCACCATCAAACCCGCCCCGCAGGCCAGAGTACTTGGTGTCATTCTGGACTCCAACCTATCCTTCCAGCCCCAAGTCCAATCTTTAACAAACTCGTGCAGACTCCACCTCCGCAACATCGCCATAATTCGCACGTTCCTAACCCCAGAAACCACTAAACAGCTCATCCACTCCCTCATCATATCACGACTCGACTACTGCAACTCCCTCCTCACTGGCCTGCCTTGCCGCTGGCTATCCCCGCTTCAGTCGATCCTGAATACGGCTGCCAGACTCATTCACCTTTCCAACCGCTCCATTTCTGCCACCCCCCTCTGCCAATCCCTCCACTGGCTTCCGATTGCGCAACGGATCAAATTCAAAATCCTAACACTGACGAACAAAGCTGTCCACCATACTGCCCCGTAATACATCACTGACCTAATATCCAAGTACCGCCCAGCACGCACACTCCGCTCCTCACAAGACCTCCTTCTCTCTAGTTCCCTGGTCTCCTCCTCCCATGCCCGCCTCCAGGACTTCTCCAGGGTGTCACCCATCCTCTGGAACTCCCTGCCCCAACCCATCAGATTATCACCTACTCTCCTCTCCTTTAGGCGCACCCTGAAAACCCATCTCTTCAGGGAAGCCTACCCCACCCCCTGCTAACTTACCGACCTCCTCCACTCTCCCTACCACTACATCCCCCACAGCTATCTCCTCCTGTGCCACCATCCCCTCCCTCCTAGATTGTAAGCTCGAAAGAGCAGGGCCCTCGATCCCCTCATGTTTTGCATTGTATTGTATTGTTATTGTTATTGTTCTGTCACATGTTCTGTCCCCCTTTGTAATGTACAGCGCTGAGCGAACCATTGGCGCTTTATAAATACTGTATAATAATATATATATATTTATAGATGTGTGTGTATTTTTTTTTTTACCACTATTTGCTTTTTACTAGTCACTGTATAAGCAATAATTTACAATGTGCTTGGCATCCATTCAAATTGCCATTGTTTACTATTGTGATAACTGTGATTGGCCACAGCTATCACATGGTACAGCCATTGTTTACTTCTAGACATGTGATCACTGTGATTGATCACAGCAATCTCATGGTGCCAGGGAGAAGCACAGTAGCCTGGCACACTGATTGGTGATCTGCTGTGTTCAGTGGATACGTTCACAGACTGCTCCTCTGCACATCTTCGGGGGCGACGCACGAAGCACGCTTCTGGGAGGACGTACCTGTATGCCCTCCCAGGACTACACTTCTCACGCCTGGCCACTGCACATATACAGCTAAATGTCACTTTAGCCCCAAATACAGAAAAATGCTTTGTACCAAAAATATGATTCTAGTGCCTCTATAAAAAGGGACAATTGCAGAATAAAGTTTGTAATTAGCAATTGTGTGGAGATGGGAATGGTGGTCTTACCTCAACTTGGGTGCCGGAGGACCTTGTCCTCTGGCACCATTCCGCATTGTTTGCAAGCCTGCAAAAACAGCACCAACACACCAATTTCTGCTGTCAAAAACAACTGTACTTGAGTTCAAAATTTAAATCATATTTTCATTTTCATTTTATTTTAATTGTTTCTAGCCTATGTCTAATAATCTGAACAATCTTGAAGTTTGTAAATTTACTTTGTGACGGGACCCACACTTATACTTCCTTGAATTCTATGACACATTCACTATGCCCTTGTGGGTAATCACTGCTGTGTCACAGATTTCACAGAGCCTGCCTTCTGAACTACATAGGTGCTGAGAGGGGGAGTTTCAGGAGGTGGAGTCAGTGCTTGCAGGCTATGTAGTCCTTAGAAAGTGAAAGTAAACGGCAGAGGAGAATTTACAAATTATGCAGAGAATCCAGGAAGTTGGGGAAAGAGATGGCCAGCAAATAGGCAGCACTCACAACGTGAAAGGAGACTTAAAATAAACATATATTGGATTGACAAATAAAAATATAATTTGTAATGCTATTATAATGCTAATGTCATAAAATGAAAGTGCATTCTGTGACCATATAACTACTTTAATAATATACTATAGTCATCCTTAAAATTTATACAAGCAAATTCTTCTAAACTGTGTGACTTGCCAAATGTACACTGTGGCTTTGAGCTTTACCATTCTCCAATATTTTGCGAAAACTTTATTGTCACACGTTTTCAGTGAATATTTGGGGTTTTGTAAATCACCCAACAGTCATGTTAAGAAAAATTATTGCAAATGTTTTTTTTTCTAATGTTTACATCTTTTTTACAAAAAGGCCTTTATAATAAAAAATGTATGTATTCAAGTCTGCTAACAATAGCCATGTGTCTCATCCACCTCCCAAAAAATGCATAATATAAAAGACTACTATGCAAAAAAATTACTTGGTGCAAAACCATACTACTCCAAAATGACAACTTGTTTTAAGTCCCATAATGGGGAAACAGTTTTGATTGTGAATAGGTTGGCATGGCATATTCACCTCAACTAATCCACTGCATAGTTTGTGTCAATGTAATATCCATATTAACTAATCTATTGCATAGTTCATTTTAATGTAATAACCATATTGACATCCTATTTTCCTGTATTAAAAACCTTTTCACTTACAAATTGTAGGTGAAAAAAAAAATCTATTAAATTGTAAAAAAAAATACCTCTGTGTCATTAAGTTTATTATAAAAAACAAACCTTTGCTTATGTTCAATGCTCATAATAAATTTTGCATCCTTTGCGAGGATAGAAGCAGCATGTTGTACTCCTTTCCTAGTGGCACAAAACTAAGAATTTTATTTCAGAATGAGCATAATTCTTATATGAAACAAGAAAATGGATAGGAAGATTGAAACAAAAAAATACTTACCACAAGCGTTGGCTTTTGGTCAGAATAGGTCTGTATAACACTTGCTACCTTATAGTTAAGGGTTAGATCAAATTTATATTCTGTTTGATTAGAGCCACTAGGATATCCTAATACTACTTTGCGTAGTTTCACTGGTCGGAGAGATTCATCCATTTTCATACAAATGGCTTGGCATTGTCCATCTGATAGCCACTCTGCAATCTAAAGAAAAACACTTTTTTTCTGCCTTCAGAAGAAATATCTTTCGGTTTCAGTGTAACAATTGTGAGATATAATAAACCAACCTCATTACTTTCCTTCTTTGATAAAGGGCAGTAAAAATATGGACTAACCAAAGCAACCATTACAAAGAACACCCAACAGACTAAGCACAATAATGTTGCTTACTAAACATTGTTACTGTCACACTTGCAGGAACCTTTTCAAGCAGAACATGGATGGGCCAGGATGGATATCTCCTATTTGATTGCTACTGTTATCACCCAAGACAAATTGGTGACAGAGGTGCCAAAAGATTCCTCTCCCTTCCTTGTCCCTAGGAACAAGCATGCATATTCACCTTAAAGCAGAATTAAACACAAAAGAAAACATTTATTGCAGCTTATGAATCCTTAGATGTGATGGCTGTATTAGTTTCCTTTTTTAGGAGTTCTTTCTTCTATTTTCATCTGGTGATCCAGCCAGCAAGTCTGTTCTTTTTCACAGTACAAACTCTCCAGCAGACTGTATCAGTTTACGTGGATGAGACAAACCACTTAACATGGGCAGGGGTGATTAGATGAATCAGCTTTTATGTATTCATGTAAAACCTTTATACCAAAAGAAAACAACTGTTTGCAGTAACAGATTATAAAGTGTGAGTTGGCCTTTGGCTTCAGTATGTTAGTGGGTATGCTAATACATTTAACATTACCCGCCCCCCTCCCTCCAAAACTGACAATGCTGCTGTCTGCTGTGCCTCCTGTGCTCATTCTTCCAGAGTGGTGTCTTACTGATACAGGAGGTGTTCTACTGGTCAGATCACCAGGTGAAAACAGGGGAAAAGCCAAAGAAAAGAAAATGTATGCAGCCACAACATCTAATGATTGGTAAGCAGCAAAAAAATAATATTTGGTTCTGGGTCTAATACTGCTTTAACCACTTGAGCTCCTGAGGATTTACCCCCCTTAATGACCGGGCCTTTTTTTGCTGTTTGGCGCTGCACTAATTCAAATAATTGCGCGGTCATGCAATGCTGTACCCAAACAAAATTTATGTCCTTTTTTTCACACAAATAGAGCTTTCTTTTGGTGGTATTTTATCACCTGTGCGCTTTTTATTTTTTGCGCTATAAACAAAAAAATCACGAAAATTTTGAAAAAAAAACAATATTTTTCTACTTCCAGCTATAAAAAATATATCGTAAACTCAAAGTTAGTCATAAATTTAAGCCAAAATGTATTCTGCTACATGTTTTTGGTAAAAAAAATCCCAATAAGTGTATATTGATTGCTTTGTGTGAAAGTTATAGCGTCTACAAACTATGGTATAGATACTGTAATTTATGCCTTTTTTTGCTATACAGTGCTGCACTAATTCAAATGATAATTGCGCGGTCATGCAATGCTGTACCCAAACAAAATTTACGTCCTTTTTTCACACAAATAGAGCTTTCTTTTGGTGGTATTTGATCACCTGTGCGCTTTTTATTTTTTGCGCTATAAACAAAAAAACAACGAAAATGTTTTAAAAAAACAATATTGTTTTTGGTAAAAAAAATCCCGTGCATTAGCGGGCAAACTGGCGCTATCTGGGAGGGGCGCTAACACTATCGGAAGTCACCAGTGACACTAATACAGTGATCAGTAAAAATCTATTCACTGTAATCAATGACACTGGTGACAGGGCAGTGAAGGGGTTAACTGGGGGGGGGAGGGGGGCGATCAAGGGGTTAAATGGGATTTCTGGTGCACTAGCGGGCAAACTGGCGCTATCTGGGAGGGGCGCTAACACTATCGGAAGTCGCCAGCGACACTGATACAGTGATCAGTAAAAACCGGTTCACTGATCAGTGACAATGGTGACAGGGCAGTGAAGGGGTTAACTGGGGGGGTAGGGGGGGGCGATCAGGGGGTTAAATGTGTCCTCTAGTGTGTTCTAACTGTCAGTGTGCTGTTTTACTCACTTTTACTGTTTCTTCTTCTCTGTCTGGAACGGAATGTGTCCAGGCAGAGAAGAATGACATCATATCCTGCCCTGTGTAAATGTCAACACAGGACATGATAGGACAGGGACCGATCATCTGATTTCAGCCAGAAATCACTGGCTGAAATCTAATGATTGATCCCTCCTGGATCGAATGGTGTCACCCGCGGGTCGGCAGGAGCGCACGCGCGCCCCCCCCTACCCGCGAAAGTGTCGGGAGCGCAGAACCCGTTTTAAAACGTGGTTTTGCGCTCCACTGCCGCCCTGCACACGTATATATACAGTGGCAGGGCGGCAAGCGGTTAAGCAGTACATCTGGATATTTAAAGTACTGCATAACTAAAGGCAATCTATTCAATTTCTAATACGGTTTGCGTCCCTATTAGGGAGATCCACTACCTCTATTTGCCCTGTTTACCATTAACATCAACAGTGAAAGTAAAAGAAACCTCAAATTTTGGGTTGTCCTCAATAAACAATAGAGGGGCAATTTTCCAATGGGGACACTAGTTATGGTGACCTGGGGGTCTCCAAGAAATTCCCTAAATTAACAGTTATTTTCTCATTTCCTCTTATGGATATGGGGCAGGAAGGGAAGATAAATCTCCCCAATGGAACACATATGGAAAAAAATAAACTGACATCGGATATACCCTACCCTTACTCTATCCAAAATGAAAAACAAAAAAGATTTGCCTGTAGTTCTACTCTAATTGATCGATGGGTCATGTACAATCCAGCAGCCTTATAAGCAAAGTCTGAAGGTATCTTAAGAGCTAGCTCAATAGATTTTTAACCCTTTAGTGGCGCTATACAGAATTAAGTCTGTCAGTAAAAAAAGACTGTTGGTTGGAGATTTAGCCATTTTCATTCAAATGGCTAGCAGATGGTATCCCTTGTTTGCATTGGTAGGGCTCATCCAGCTAAAGGGTAAACTGGGTTCCTAAGCTGGTCATAAATAGTAATGGGCCAAACACCCCCTTGTTTGGTTCGCAGTCGAACATTCACACATAATGAATGTTCGACTGCAAACTTCGAACACAATGCAACTCTATGGGACTTGAACCTGAAAATTCAAAAGTGCTCATTTTGAAGGCTTATATGCAAGTTATTGGCCATAAAAGGGGAATGGGGACTCTGGTACTGCCCTGAGGGACATGAATCAGTGAAAATGTGTTTTTAAAAAAATAATGTTTTTAAAGGGGCAGTCATTTTTTATTGCTTAAAGTAAAAAAAAAAAATAAAAAAAAAAATTCCTTTAAATATCATGCTTAGGGGGGTCCGCTTACACTACCTGCAAAGTTATACATCTGTATGATGCATAGAACCTGCTGCAACAGGACAGAACTTCCTAATGGGCCTGGTATGGCTGTTATGGGGAATCCCACGTACTTGAAAGAAAAAAAAATATATTACTGTGGTGTGCCTCCTTACCTTGCTACCAGACCTAAAGGATCTGATAAGGATTGGGGGGGGGGGGAACCCTATGCTGTGTTGTTTTTTTTTTGTTATAAAAATGTCATTAAAAATGTTGTTGAGCACTCGTTGCAATCTGACATTGGCCTGTCAGATGTAAACAATTGGGGGGAGCCAACGGTGACATCTCCTCCCAATTGTGCTGTGATTGGCCAAAGCATTGCACCTGACCTATGGTCAGGTGCATTGCTTTGGCCAATCACAATGCACTGTGAGAACGCAGTGCATTGTGGGGCACAGCGGGCAAACAGCCTGCTGAACGCCCTTACCATTCTTGTGTTTGCTGAACACACGAATGGCCGATGTTCAACTCGAACATCAAGCCCATCATTAGTCATTAATGGCTTGAAATTCTGCCAGTTTAACAGCGACCAACCAAATTGTGATCCATATGTGGCCAATGCAGTTGAACAGAAGTCAGTCTACCGACTGACTTCTGTTCACCCATCCTGTTGCATAAAAAAACAATAAATCTGACTGAGGCATTGGTCTGTGTATTATGACAGTGGGGAGTCTATCTGCTGGCACAGCTGGGAGGATTGCCCCATCCACTTAGGCTGGCCATTCACTATTCAGTTCACAATCAAAGTGTTGTATTGTTCTCCTGTTTCCCTACAGCTTGATCATACCATAAACCACGACTTGACATCACAATTCTTCACTTGAATTCCAAACAAGAAAATAAGCAAACCTCCAAAACCAAATATTTAGCTTAGGCTTCAAATAGTAAGAACTACTGGATCACTAAAGCTCTCTGCTATAGTCATGTCAATCATCTTTAACTATGGAAAACACTGAATACACATCGAATGACTGGCCACGACCACTGCACTGAAATACGATTTTTCAAAACTTATAGATGTACTGAACTAATTTTTTTAAAAACTGCCAGGCTTTTTTTTTTTTTTTTTTTTTTTTTTAATAACAGAAGGGACCCTAGTAGTCTCTTCTGTCATAAATGCCTGTCCTTGTCTCTCAGCAATAATGTAATCTGAGCCATGCGTGTATAGCCATTCAAGTAGCCAAAGAGATGGGTCACAGAAGGAAGACCAAGTGAAGATGAAAGCAATCAGAACCTGTGGCATATACCTGCAGGAATGGTTGAAAAAGATTTTAAATAGTTTTTAATACCGCTTTAATTAAGTGGGATATTAATTTTTATTCTACCACTAGGCATAGCAATAATGTACAATTAAAAGAGACGTACATCATCAGCATTGGGAATTGTTGCTGAAACTGCCACAAATCTCATAGGAAGCTGTACATCTACACTGTTGGTTGTATGTGCCAGTAAAACCTGAATTGTTTTCATCCTGCTAACCACAACTTCAAGTGTTGCCCCGCGGCTTTCGTCCTTCACTGTGTGCACCTAAAAAGACAATTGGATACTTGTAGTACAGGCTCTCAACAAGGGATCCTTGCAACCCTAGGAATGCCTCACAATTCACTTTTGTCATACTTGTGTGTGTGTATTTACAGTATGGAGGTATATATATATATATATATATCTTGCCCTAATTCATACTCATCCTTAGGTGAGAACTATGGTTAAAGTGGGACAATTGTTAAAGTATATACTACTGTACACCATTACTGTTAGGCCCCTTTCACTCGAAGGGTCTAATCAGGTCAGCTTGTCAGTTATTCAGGTGGAGCCAATCGAACCCTCCATTCACACTTCACAAGGTGTGATTTACATATTTGGTCAATTCCATATTTTCTTTGCATGGAGACAAACATAGGCAAATGTTCAAAGCAGAGGAGGGCATTGTGGTGGTGTTGGGGGGGGGCAATGGCCATGACCATCATGCAATAGGGTAGGGGTACTCTTGAATACCTCTATATCACTTCCTATATTTGTTTTTATAAACATAGAACTGCTGCTATTACATGGACACTCAAGATAACAGCCGCTTGACTTATTTACAACAGTAGGTTTTCAGTGAAAAATTTATTTACAACAGTAGATTTTCAGTGAAAAATTACCTCATCTATAAGAAAGAGTCGAACTAGCTGAACCAGCATATTGTCTCTCCATTTTCTACTCATAGCATCCCATTTCTCCTAAGTGGAATGAATTGCACACATTTTGGAATTAGAAAACATTAGATGTCAAGTATGCATAATCAGCAGTGAGTAGACAGCTACTGGTCTATAACAGATATTTCATAAATATCATTCAATATCGTTAATTATAAAAAACTTGCATTAAAGCAGAACTTCGCTCTCTTAATCAACATTGATTATTTTTAAACCTTAGGCTGCTAGCATTAGTAAATACTGTAGATAGGAGGATGGGTTTTCTCAGTTAAATGCACCCTCCTGTATGAATGCCTCAGATAAGGGCAGATGGATTCCAGTAAGTACTACATGAATGATCTTGCCCTTACTCAAGATAGCCACAGCCAGAAAAGATGGGGAGGTGGGGGGAGGGGGGTGTTGTTTTCAAAATTATTTCTCAGCAAAATAAAGCATGGAGACATGGATGGATGGGTGACTTTGCTTTGAATACTAAAAATGAATTCAGTAGTGTTTCTTGGTTTGTTGTGCTCAGATGCAGTGTAGTTCTGCTTAATTGTGCCATGTACTAAAAATAGCATGATATTTAGAAATGGTTCAGTTTTTGGTGCAGTTTATGCTTCTAAGTATAATGCTTTTACCTGATGCATGGAGGCAAGTGTCTACGTTTAGGTCAGACTGTTTTTATAGGAAGAAAAAAACTTTAACAAGTAACATATTCTTGAGGTTAAAGAGGAAATTAACTCTGAAAGCTGTGTCCACAAACAAGCAGGCAGAGAGCAAAGGGCTAGTCACATTATTGCTTGTGGTCTCCCTGCAGCTGTTTGTTTCCTCATTGCTGACCTAACCATGCCTTGTTTGACACTATGGGGTTTATTTACTAAAGCTGGAGAGTCCAAAATCAGACTCCCTTCTGCATAGAAACCAATCAGCTTCCAGGTTTCATTGCCAAAGCTTCATTGAACAAGCTGAGGTTAGAAGCTGATTGGTTTCTATGCAGAAGGGAGTCTGATTTTGGACTCTCCAGCTTTAGTAAATAAACCCCTATGTGTGGGTGGGGCTTAGTCTCCCTAGTGGGGGGTACACTAAGAGCTACAATCACTAATTTCCTAGGTTCCTGCAGGAGGAGCCTTCAGTCATGTGAAAAACAGCATTAAGGCATAACTCCAGACGTAGGCGCAAGCCACTATGAGCACAGTTAACCCTCAATTAAACATGAGAATGCCTAAACATTTGTAGTTGCAACAATTTTTTGGGTGAAGTGGTACATTATCTGACAGAAATGCAGGGGTGCCAATATTTTTGGCCATGACTGTAATTTAGTACAGTGCACATTAAATAGGCATAAATGATGCCTCAGGATGAGCGTTGAGGGACACCCTTGTAATCCACATTTGATCTGTTCTTAAAGCAGACCTTCACTTAAAACTAAAAGTAACACTAATCTGTCTCTCCCCAAAACCACCACTCTATTTGCAAGTTTTTTGTCTTGTGGGAGCGGTTACCTTTATCTGACAGATACCTGCACCTAGTAATGCAATTCTTGCTTAGGTGAGACTTACATACGTTTGGCCCATCCACCACCCAACCTGCAACCTCCTGAGACACGTCACATGTCCCAGAAGGCTGCAGAACTTATCTGGCAGTGCAGAGCAATCTCATGCATGCACCATGGTAGTAGGCTGTGAAAAAGCCGGAAGTCACAGTCTGCTCCCACAGCCAAGATGGCGGCACCTGGGATCCCAAGACTGGAGAAGGAACGAGCCCAGGTGAAGACAGTGCTGGACTCCTGAGTCGGTGAGTGTCTTTTATTTAAACGTTACCAGCTACATTATTTGTGATAATGACTGTAGTAGCTCCTCTTTAAAGAATATAAAAGAATATAAAAGAAATACTTTTGTTAGTAGTATATAGGGTGTGAAAGGGTACACCCTCTCTCATATTTATACTGCTGTGTCCCTTCTGTGCAGACGCAGGTGGTGACTATAAATCATCCAGTGAAGACAAATGTTCCAGTGACAGCTGTCTAATATGTGGTCAGATTTCTTTTAATTTCCTGTTGCTTCTCCTTGAAAAGTGAAGGGAAATCTCTCCAACAGGACACAGAAACAGTGGTGTCTAAAGAAAATAAAACCACTTTTAGAAAGAGAATATCAGGAACTGATATTCCCTTTCTAAAAGGGAATATTGTTGTTGATCTTGTAGGTGGAAAGGTCCCTGATGAGAAAAAGTACCACAAGGGGTACAATTTTCCTTTATGATAACAGACTCCTTTGAAAATGTGAGTGGGAGTACAGAAGGAATTGTGATTACCAAAACTGGTTCTTAACCAAAATGGAAAAGCAAACTTTTAGTGACTTGGGCTATTCTCATTGGGGTACTGGAACCCAGATAAGTGAGGAAGGGCAACTGGCCAAGATGCCCTATAGTAGGGTTTAAAATGGTGCTATAGGGAAGAACCTGAGCTATCAAACAAAAGGAACATGAGTTGCCTAGGAACCCAATAGGATAGGCAAACTAAGAAGGCTCTCTTCTTGCTTCAAGATCTGCAGTTCACAGTGCCTTGAAAAAGTATTCATACCCCTTGAAATTTTCCACATTTTGTCATGTTACAACCAAAAATGTAAATGTATTTTATTGGGATTTTATGTGATAGACCAATACAAAGTGGCTCATAATTGTTCAGTGGAAGGAAAATGATAAATGGTTTTCAACATTTTTTACAAATAAATATCTGAAAAGTGTGGCATGCATTTGTATTCAGCCCCCCTACGAAGAACCACCTTTCGCTGCAATTAAAGCTGCAAGTCTTTTTGGGGATGTCTCTACCAGCTTTCAACATCTAGAGAGTGAAATTTTTGCCCATTCTTAGCAAAATAGCTCAAGCTCTGTCAGATTGGATGGAGAGCGTCTGAACAGCAATTTCAAGTCTTACAACAGATTATCAATTGGATTTAGGTCTGGACTTTGACTGGGCCATTCTAACACATGAATATATGCTTTGATCTAAACCATTCCTGCTACCACCATGTTTCATGGTGGGGATGGTGTGTTCAGGGTGAAGTGAGGTGTTAGTTTTCTGCCACACATAGCATTTTGCATTTAGGCCAAAATGTTCAATTTTGGTCTCATCTGACCAGAGCGCCTTCTTCAATATGTTTGCAGTGTCCCTCATATGGCATCTCACAAACTGCAAACGGGACTTCTTATGGCTTTCTTTCAGCAGTGGCTTTCTTCTTGCCCCTCTTTCATAACGACAAGATTTGTGGAGTACATGACTGATAGTTGTCCTGTGGACAGATACTCACACCTGAGCTGTGGATCTCTGAAGCCCCTCCAGAATTACCATGGGCTTCTTGGCTGCTTCTCTGATTAATGCTCTCCTTGCCCGGCCCGTCAGTTTAGGTGGATGGCCAGGTCTTGGTAGGTTTGCAGTTGTGCTATACTCTTTCCATTTTTGGATGATGGATTGAACAGTGCTCCGTGAGATGTTCAACGCTTGGGATTCTTTTTTCTAACCTAACCCTGCTTTAAACTTCTCCACCACAACTTTATCCCTGACCTATCTGGTGTGTTCCTTGGCCTTCTTGAAGCTGTTTGTTCACTAATGTTCTTTAACAAACTTCTGAGGGCTTCACAGAACAGCTGTAATTATACTGAGATTAAATGGAGATGGAGGCACCACTGGAACCAGATTTTTGTGCAGGACAGACTGGGGAGCAACCAAGCAATACTGTGCTGAAAGAGTATTTATGTGCAGAGCCCATTTTTGTGATTCAGTTGCCTTACGCAGAGAAGGAAGTTATCCTGTAAGCAGGAAGCCTCTTCTACCCATCCCTTAAAGGGACCTCTGGTTACCTGGATCCAACTAATTTGATACCGGGCATTTGCTAACTACCACCCTGAGGGAGGATCACCTTAACCTTGACCAGACCTATTTCTGATGAGGAAACCCCTGGATGTGATTCTTAATGCATATAATTATTACGCATCTGGTGAGTGCGTAATTCTGCCATTATTCACCGAGCACCACCCTCGAGTTTAACCAGTCACCTGGCACTTTTTAGTCACAAAGACCAGGGGCGGATTGACCATTCGAGCACTTGGCACTGCCCGAGGGTCCGGGGTCAGTAGGGGGCCCCATAAGATGCCCCTGGTACCTTTCCTTGGCTTTTTCATAGGCTTTTGTGGGTGTGGGCAAGGGCACAGGGGCCCCATGATCCCCTATTGCCCGGGGGCCCCATGAGTTGTCAGTCCGCCCCGACACAGACTGTTGTTTCTATTGAACTTTTAATAGCATTTTATCACTCATACCATCTTTTATTTTAAATCATAAGTTTAGCGCTGCACTGTTTTACTTATTCTATTTGTAAGGTTTATGTTGGTTACCTTGAGTGCTCAGCTGCTGATTGGATAGCGCTCACTTACATTTTTTATTAAGGTAAGTATAACATGTTTGTTATTTTAAAAGAAAAAAAAATTGCCTCTACAGTTACTTTAATTCTTACACCCGACATTTATCGGACATTTTTTAAATATTGGACATTTATAACATATTGAATGCATACCAAAAAGCAAACCCTAGGGAATCAATCCTATATGCACAGGTGGGAGAGAGCTCTGGGTGAGGAACTAACCCCTGAAGCCTGGCAGATTATCTAGACTCAAAAGAAAAGTTCAATCTGCACCCTTTATAAAGAAAACTCATATAAAATACCTTGCTTTTGGTATTTTACCCTGGAGCTTCAGGTCAGCGTTTGTTGTTGGAAGTTGTCAGAAAGAGCAAGGCTCTCTTTTTCATATATACTTGCAATGTCCTTGTTATGAACCATAAAGGAGGTCAGTAATCCTTTTACTATACTGCCTTTTTGATTTAGCTAGCCCCTTTACCCACAAATTATTCCCCTTATGTTAGTCTCCTCCAGCCCTCTCAAAAACCAATAAGATGCCTAGTCCTGCTCAACTGGAAAAAAGGGAGCCTCAATCTCCTTTAGCGCTCTTTCATTTGTTATCATTCATATTGTTAGACAATATATTAAGACTTCCCTTTACTAAGTTGTTTTCAGCCTCCTCCTACAAAAGTTGTACCTGTTTATCTATAGCCATCTGTACCCTACATCCATTCAAAGTGCATAATTTACACAGGATCACTCAGTTCTGAAAAGCAGGGGGCTGGGAGCTGAGGTTACACTCAGTAAGGAGAGCACTGAGAGCTGACTGAAGACACACACACACCCCTTCACACAGTGCACGGGCAGAGACTGTCAATCTGCTGGATGTCCCTCCCCTGTCACTTTTTTCTCTTGGTGTCAGGAAAACTTGTGAGAAGTGACTCATGCTGATAGCAGAGGAACAAGGCAAGGAACAAAGGACAAGTTATAACCAGCATCTCCTACAGGAGTAGAGCTCATGTTTTATAAATAAGAACCCAAGCTGGGTAATGCCAAATGCTCTGTTTCATTAGTTTAATATCCAAAAACTGAATAAAAAAACACTTAGGTTTGAGTATCACTAGATTTGCCTTAAACAAATCTTTCTTTTGTACTAACATAATAGCAACTTCATAATCTGCTCAGTTAGCCATTTCAAACTGTCACTTTCTTTTCCCAAAACCTGCAACCTAGGTAAAAGAACAGCACTGTTTCTGATATTGCATATTACTTTATCAGTAAAACATTAAAAGCTCAGCCTTTCCCTTTGCCATTGATATTTGCAGAAAGTAGCGACACTTGACTCTGTAAGGAAGGGCAAAGGAGTTTTTCACATATAGTGAATATAAAAAGTCTACACACCTCTGTTAAAAAGTCAGGTTTCTGTGATGTAAAAAAAGAGACATAGATAAATAATTTCAGAACTTTTTCCACCTTTAATGTGACCTATAAACTGTACAACTCAATTGAAAAACAAACTGAAATATTTTAGGGGGTGGGGGAGTAAACATAAAACTAAAATAATGACCACATGGAAGACAAATATATCTGAAATATATTTTATATCTATTAAAAATAGTCTTCCCAAATATACTGAAATAAATTTGAAATACCACAATTTTGGCCATATTCAATATAGAGTATTTTCTGGCGTATTAGACTACTTTTTATACATAAAAATATACCCCAAAAATTGGGGGTCGTCTTATACGCGGGGTATAAAATGTGAACCTTGAGTTTGTTTGGGTCAAGCTGGCTGGATGTGTGGTAGTACTGTACATACAGTATACTGTGCTGAGCCAAGCTGGCTCAAAACAAATGTCCCTATGACAGATTAATCTGTCAACCCGCTGGATGTGCGGTATATACAGTATACTGCGCTGAGCCAAGCTGTTTCAAAACGTAACGGCACGTCCCTACTGTAATCAGCCTGCTGGATGAGTGTATGTACGGTAGCTGCGGCTACATACAGTATACGCTGGGCCAAACACGGTGAGTGATGTGTTCTACTAATGAATACAAAGCCTGTTCGGATTGGCTGAGTCAGAGAGGTGGGCTGATGATGTCACAACCTCAGCCAATCCGAGCAGGCTTCGTATTCATTAGTAGAATACATCGCTCGCCGTGATTGGCCCAGCGTATACTGTATGTAGCCTCAGCTACTGTACATACACACATCCAGCGGTCTGATTACCGTAGGGACATACCGGTACGTTTTGAAACCGCTTGGCTCAGTATACTGTATTTACCACAGTGGAATATACTCAGTATACTGTATATACCACACATCCAGCGGGCTGACAGATTAATCTGTCATAAGGACATTTGTTTTGAACCAGCTTGGCTCAGCGCGGTATACTGTATGTACATTACTGCACATCCAGCGGGCTGTATACTGTATATACTGTATACTGTATGTAGCCGAAGCTACCGTATTACTGCACATCCAGTAGTAACCATCTGATTTGGAATTTGATCCATATGATGACTGTCTTACAAATGTATCACAAGATGTCATTCATGAACTTATGATGTCAGAGGATGAACATGAGTATTTTGAAGGATTTTAAGTACTGGTAAGTCAATACTTTTTTCAATTGAAAAATCTGATGTTTTTAAATGGTGTTGCCTCGGAAGGGGGGTAG